>NC_058131.1:386450391-386483879 GCF_016433145.1 Gracilinanus agilis | reverse complement strand
GTATAAGAGACAGGTGTGTGTGTGTGTGTGTGTGTGTGTGTGTGTGTGTGTGTGTAGGAAGTCGTCTCCAGAAATGGTTGATTTTGTTGGTGGAGGAATAATGCTTTTAGATCCCCTTGATGATTCCAAATGATCTAATGTCCTGGGTTCAATTTTCTTGAACTGGCCCTTTGGCTGTTAATAAGGGAATAATGATGCAAGAATTTGGGCTCAATCAACTGATAAACAAGTGATTATTAATCACCTAATAATAAGAATAATGGTTAACATTTACATAGCACTTATGTTATATTGAATCTCTGGGAGCTTGAAGATCACCTTTGATTGACAAATAAGTCAGTTGGATGGAATGTTCCTAGGGAAGTTATGCGAGAGGCAGGAGGAGGGGCAGTTGAGAATCCTGGAGGGGTTCTAGGTCTTGGACCTGTGCTGAGGCTAGAGATCGGTGGATCCTGGTCTTGGAGTGAGAGGTGCAAACATCTCTTTGCAAACTCTTCCTGTACTTGAGATACCGTGCCAACCTGACCACCACCTTGGTGTCTACTGCCCCTAGATATTAGGAGTTACATCATCTAGATATTTAGGTTTTCCAGGGTCCGGGAGGGATCTGGGAAGTGGGCAGGAGACGAAGGAGGGTGGAAAAGGGTGGAAATAACTCAACTGTAAGGCTGAAGATCTATTGAAGAAGAAGTCAAAATATCCCAGTATTTTACCTACTCTGGTTTAGTCCTGGCCAGAACATTGATTCTTCATCTGCTAGCAGTTGAGATTTCATTAGTAACCAGTAGAATAGGGTCTCCTATACCACAGTCCTTTACCCCTATCCTTCTTGTTTAAGTTTAAAGTACCTTCCTAAAGCAGTGTCAAAGCTTGTTTTGGGAAGGGAGAAGTTGCAGTCAGAATACAAGGAGTTGTCCTAGTTAAAGAGCCCAAATCAACATATCAATTAACCCCAGGTGGGTCCTGAAGGGATATACCTCTTAGACCTGAAGGATCCTGCCTGGGCAACTCTTATAAGGGAGAAGGGTCATCTTATTCTCTCTGTACATCAATTTACCATCTCAAATAGATCAAGAGACTCCCAATAATTATAACACTTACTATGTGCCAGATCCTGTGCTAAGCATTTATAATGATTATCTTTGATCCTCACAACAACCCTGAGAGGTAGGTCCCATTATTATCTTAATTTTATAGTTGAGGAAACTGAGGCATATTTTCTCAGTGTCACACCACTATAAGTACCTGAGGTTAGATTTTAATTTAGGTGTTCCTTACTCTAGGCTGAATACTTTATCTACTACTACAAATGTGTCTGGTATTTTATTAGACTCAGAAAGTACAAAGATAACAATGGGATAGTCCTTACCCTCAAAGAAATTACCTTCTGTTGTGGGAGACAATATGTACACACACACACACACACACACACACACACACACATATACACAAAACAAGGTAATTTTGATGAGGATACGTTAAGCAGTTGGGGGGCAGAGTCAAGAAAAGCTTCATGTAGAAGATGGAACTTGAGCCGAGAACAAGAAATATTCTCATGTTCTACCACATATTAGATATAAATGGGGAAAGGAAGGGAGATTTTGTGCATGTGCTATTCTTTCCAGAGAGGTCATTTTAAGGGATATTTCTCCAACTCTTCCTGTCCCCACCAGAGAAGATCTTGCCTGATTTACTCTCAGCTCCTTATAACATTCTATGGTCCCACTCTTGGATTTAGTGTCTTTATAACTTGGATTTAAATAGCATCTTTCACTTTCTACTTGGTATGCAAGGTGTCTGTCTTGTCTACAAGGTATGCAGTGATGCTGCATGCTACACATAATACGAACATGTATGTAAGAAGGCTAGAGAACCAGAAGGAAAATTCTTTACAAAATTTTTTTTCTTCACTTGTTAAATGAGAGGGGGCTCAATATTGATCTTCAATTAGTTACTCAATTAATCACCAATAAAATTATTTATTAAGTGCCTGCTATGGGCCAGACACTGTGCTAAATGATGGAGGTACAAAAATAAATATGAAATTGTCTCTTTCTTCAAGGAGCTTACATTCTATCTGGAAGACACAACATCAATCTAAAAAGTATTCATTAAGCACCAACAGTGGGTCAAGCTAGATGCCAGTGATACAAAGATAAAAATGAGACAGTGCTTGCTCTTAAGGAGTTTATATTCTATGGGGGCAACTAATATATACATATTTAAATAAATACAAACTATATGCCAAGTAAATTGAAAGTAATTTCTAGGGTAGGGAGGAGAACTTCTAGTGCCTAGGGAGAAGAGAAAAGGACTCATATTAGAAGTGGTCCTTGAGGTTAGCTTTGGTGGACATGAAGGTTCAAAGATCCACCCAGCTGGGATCAGATGAGTCTTCTCTGAAATGTGAAAAAATGCTCTAAGTCATTATAGATTTGAAAAATGTAAATCAAAACAACTTTGAGACATCTCACACCTATCAGATTGGCTAAAATGATAAAAGGGCAAAATGACAAATATGGGAGGGGATACAGAAAAATGGGGATACTAACACATTGTTGTTGGAATTGTGAACCAATCCAACCATTTTGCACTTGATCTTAGCCAAAAGGCTGAGAAGTGATGATCAACAATTTTAGAGAGCAATTTGGAATCGTGCTCAAAGTGTTATAAAATGTCTATCTCTTTTGACCTAGCAATACTACTATTAGATTTACTTCCTAAAGTTATCAAGGAAAATGGAAAAGAAATTATATGTTATAAAATATTTATAGCAACTTCCTTTGTGATGGCAAAGAACTGGAAATTGAAGGGTTGCCCGTCAATTAGGGAATGACTAAAAAAGTTGTGGCATATGATTGTGACGGAATACTATTGCACCATAAGAAATGATGAAAAGATTAAATTTGAAAAAAAAAACCATGGAAAGACCTACATGAAATTATGAAGAGTGAAACAAGCAGAATCAAGGACACATTATATACAACAACAGAAATATTGTTTGAAGAATGACTTGTGTATGTTCACCTCCAAAGAAAGAACTGATAAGTAGAAATAAGCAAGATATGTTTATATATAATATATACACGTATATATTCAAATGATCAAACCACCTTCTCTAATATGTGGAGGGTAGTAAAGGAGGGAGTTAACTGGGTATTTAAATGTAACAAAACACAAATAAAATAAAAAGAATCTTCATATCAAAAAATTTTCATGAAACTTGTACAAGAAGATAATAAGGCAATGATTCCAATGTTCAACAATCTCTGGGAGCCATTTAGCTCAATGTCCTTCACTTGCTTTGCTCATCACTTAAAAATCCAGCAACTGTTGTAGAATTGATATTAAGTATTGATTCTAAGACAGAAGAGTGGTAAGGGCTAGGTAATTGGGGTGACTTACCCATGGTCACACAGGTAGTAAGTGTTGGAGGCTAGATTTGAATGTAGGTCCTCCTGGCTCTCTATCAGTTGAGCCACCTAGGTGTCCCTTGATCATTATTTATTGAGGACCCTTGGCTCAGGTACTGTGGGGTAGAGATAAAAAGAGTATAACTAGAGTTCTCTGAATTCATTATAGTATAACTCCAGAGGTAAAGTAAGAGAGAGAGAGAGTGTGTGTGTGTGTGTGTGTGTGTATGATTTGACTCCTAAAGTGGAGTTTACCTTTTGTTTTCTGATGTTGGTACTTTTCAAAAATTCATAGGAGACAAGTACTATACACATGTATTCTATGGGGGTCATGTAACATAGGGGGAAGAATATTTCATTTCTTGTCAGGGGACTTGGGTTCAAGCACTGACTTTGCTAGTCACTGACTGTGTGGCTGTGGGCAAGTCACCCACTCTTGTCTTGCATTCTCCAGCTCACAGGGATTTTGGGAGGAGAGTATTTCATAGTTTGTGAAGTACTATGAGAATGAAAGCTATTATTGTTGTATATTCTATTTCCTCCGAATGAAGCAAGTCTGCCTTTACAGAGAAGCCATTAATCATTGCTCTCTTGATGTAGATTGACAGTTTTAGTGCATGAAGCAGATTGCCAGCAGGCCTAGGGATTTCCCCTCATCATGCACTGTGCATTATGGTTCTTGCATGTGAGATTGAAAAATGGCAAGAGCTAGAATGGGCTTGTGCAGCCCAGCAACTAGATTAGTGCAGACAAACCACACTGATTCCTATGTGGGTAGGACTGAGAACAAGGAGACCATTTGGGATGAATGACAGTTCTGAATGGGAGATCTTAGGAAAGAAATGCAATTCATTACTTTCATCTCAGGTGGGTGGCAGTGTGGTCAAGAGGGCATAGCCTCATCTCTGCTTTTGAATCAATTCAATTCGATTCTACAAGTGTTTTTCAAACACTTCCTACTATGTACCAGTTACTATTTTCACATTCATTATAAATATGGGCCTTTGTTTCAGGAAAAGTTTGGAGTCATTGAAGGAACTTGGCCATTTTTCAAGGCAGCTCATTCTACTCTTTTCTTGTTTTCTGTTTAGTTCTAGGTCCATTTCATTGTTCATTTTTTGCAGTATCTGTCCAGGTTATCCAACTATCTATCTATCTATCTATCTATCTATCTATCTATCTATCTATCTATCTATCTATCTATCTATCTATCCATCCATTTACCCATCTATCCTCCATCTATAATACTTACAAGTATACCCATTAGTGGAGATTTAGACACACACACACACATACACACCCACACACAAACACATTCTTTTCTGATGTTGGTACTTTTCAAAAAGCTAGATTCTCTCTCCTTCTCTCCTCTCTGACCTCTTTTTTACTTATACACACATCACCTTGGTTGAGGTCCTTATCATCTTTTATTGGACTATTGCACTGGCTTTTTAATTGGTCTCCTTGCTCAAATCACTCTCTACTCCAATCCATCCTTCATTCAGTTACCAAAGTGATTTTTGTTAAGTGCAGATGTGACCATGTCACTCCCTGATGCAATAAACTCCAGTAGCTTCCTTTTGTTTATAGGATAAAATCTAAATGCCTCTGTTTGACTTTTAAAGTCATTCACAACTTGTCTCCACACTATTTTTTTCATTATCTTTATACATTATTGTCCTTTCTATATTTTTCAATTCAGCCAAACTGGACATTTCTCTGTTGCTTATACATATAACTCCTGCCTCATAACTTCATGTCTTTGTAATAACTGTCTGCAGAGCCAGCCCTGCAATTTCCTAACCTTAGCCTCAAAGAATCCCTTTTCCCTCAAGAAGCAGCCTAATCAACACCTTCTACAAGGAGTCTTTCCAGATTTTACCAAACTACTAGTGTTCTTCTTCCTTAACTATCTTGTATTTATTTTCTTTGTTCTGTATACATTTACATGTTATGTCCCTGATAGGCTAGGAGCTTTTTGAGACTAGTGTTTGTTTCTACTTTTTTTTGGGCTTTGTCTTGGTGCCTGGCACTAGCTCAATAAATGCTTGTTGATCAATTGATCCAGCATTGATAGTCAGACTATCAGCTTCTTTAGGCAGATTGGGCTTTGCCTTTTTAGCACCAGACGCTAGCACTTAATATGTTCTTTCTGCTTGCTTGATAATGATTTGTGTCCCTGCAATGATTTCTGTCCCTATGCTGATGAAATCACAGACCTTGGGAAATATTGAGGCATGATGCCAAAGGAGCTGACCAATTGGAGATTTTAAGCAGATTGTGAGTTGGATCAAGTAAAACTGACTTGTGATTAATAGATGATCTGTAGTCTTGCAAATGCTTCTAAAATTCATGAAGAAATGTGGGTGTGCATGTGTGTACGTGTGTACTCACATCCATGAGTGTTTGTACTTCTTTGTTTTTTAAGCCCTTTCTACGAAACCTAGTCCTTTTTAAGAAGAGGTTTGTTAAGCAAAGGTCTGAAATTGTTTTGCCAAGTCCTCCCCATGGAATTAGGAGGTATAGTTAATGAGCTTTTCCCTTTATACAGGCATTTTTCCTAATTCTACAACTTTCCTAACATCTCCTCCCTTCCCCTGTCCTAGGTTTTATTTTAGTCCTCTTGTGTGATAAAAGGTCAGTGGTCACCCCTATTTTCTCACAGGTATCACTTATTCCAATTGACATTTACACTTGAGTAAACCTTAAACTTCTCTGACCTTTTTTTAAAAGCTAGATTTTAAGAGATATTTTCTTTCTCTCTTTAAAACAGTGTATTACAGTTGCTTTTACTTTGAAAGGGCATATCTATCTCTTCTAGAAATGCATTATTTCTTGGGACACTTTATATGGCTATTTCAACCTTTTCCATTTGAAAATTGGGAGTCCATTTCTTCTTGAGCAGAGATGGAGTTCTGCCTTGTGGACACATAGGGACTGTTTACTGATGTTTTTAAATTATTGAGTCATGTGTATACTTCTTTTCTCCAAAATAGGGACTGAATTTGTGATTTCATTAACTTAAAGAACTTCTGAATAAGGAAACTCCATTTACTGGTTCAGGTGGCCTGGTGAAGTTCAATCAATCAATAAATATTGTTGTTGTTCAGTCCTCTCTCACTCTTTGTGACCCCATTTGGGGTTTTCTTGGCAAAGATATCAGAATGGTTTTTCATTTCCTTCTCCAACTTATTTTACAGATGAGGAAACTGAGGCAGAGTTAAGGGACTTGCCTGGGGTCTCACAGCTAGAAAGTGTCTAAGGCCAGATTTGAAGTCAGGAAGATAGGTCTTTCTGACTCCAAGCCTGACACTCTATCCACTGTGCCAGCTAGCTGTCCAAACATTTATTAAGTGCTGTTATATGCCAGGCTCTGAGCTAAGTTCAGCAACTTCTCATCTTAGAAAGTTGCCTAGAACATGAAGAAGTTAAGTGACTTATTGAGGGTCACTCAGACAGAAAGTGCCAGAGGCTAGACTCAAACCCACAGCTTCCTGATTCTGAGGCCAGCTCTGTCCACTGTGCTACATAGATTCTCTCTTCATTGCACTGAAATAGAATCAACCCTTCAGTGGTCTATTAAGTGCTGAAAACAAAACACAACAGATAGAAGTATTTTTGCAGCATCTACATGAAACTCTCCATGATAATCAATTGCAGAGCAGTAGACAATCTGCATTGGTAAGGATGGTTACTTATACTGACCCCAGGTCAGTTTTAGCCCAATTTAACAATGATTTAATTATAGACTTAAAATGAGAAGGGACCTTAGGAGTTTTCTAGTCCAACCTTTACATGAAAGAAGATTTTTTTCTCCACAACATAAACTAGAGAAGTCATCCAGCCCCATATGAAGTCCTTCTAGTGATGAGGAACTCACTACCTTTCAACCTGGCCCAATTAACTGTTGGACAAGTCTGATGGTTGGGAAGCATTTTCTTCTTTAATCTACTGGCATCAGTTCTAATTCTCTCCTCTAAGTGTGTCAGAACAAGTCTAATTCCTTTTCTTATATGTAGTTCTTAAGATATTTGAAGATAACCCATGTCTTTTATAGACTGAACATTTCCATTTCCTTTAGCTAATCATGTATGACATGTTTCTGAGTCTCCTCTCCTTGGTCACTTTCTTCTGATTGCATCTTAGCTTAGCAATTTCACTCTAGAATGTATCATCCAGAACCAATCACTATATTGAGATGAAGTGTGTTATTAGGGCAAAATACAGCAAGTTTATCACCTCCCTCTTTGGGGTTACTAGATTTTTATTAGTGCAACTCAAGGTCTCATCATTTCTTTTGGCTGCTGCATCAAGCTATTGATTCATATTAAGCTTGTAGTCTACTAAGACCCCAAGATTTTTTTCCCCCTGCATGAACTGGCACTTATATCTCTCCCCTGTTCCCTGTTCTGCACTTGTGCAGCTGATTTGTCAAACCCAAATGTAGGACTTTAGAATTCATCCCTAATAACTATCAACTTGTTCATATCAGTCTTTGTTCAAATCTATTGAGATATTTTTGAATCCCACTTTTTTTGTGTTCCTCATCTATATGGATTACAGACATCTGACAGCCTATGCAAAAACAGAGATGAGAGGTAGAATGCCACATATGAGGAACAACAAGGCCAGAGCCAATGAATGAATGGAAGCGGGCAGGTAGGTGGCTCAGTGGATTGAGATGGGAGGTTTTGGATTCAATCCTAAACTCAGACACTTCCTAGCTGTGTAACTTTGGGGCAAGTCACTTAACCTCCATCGCCTAACCCTTATTGTTCTGCTTTGGAATAAATACATAGTATTGATTCTAAAATGGAAGGTAAGGATTTTTTTTTAAGAATGAATGGAGGAGAGTGTTGTGTGGCAAGCTTAGAAAAGTAGCTGGAGCAAGATTGTAAAGGGCTGGAAATACCTAACAGAGGAGTTTGTATTTGATCCTCAGTAATAGGGAGTCATAGAAACAGTCATTGAGCAGGGGATGCATGTGGTCACCTCTAATGTTAGGTAGTTGGGTGAAGGATAGATTTGAGAATGGAAAGACTTGAGTCAGGGCAATCAATGAGGAAGCCTTTGTAATATTTTAGGTGAGAAATGAAGAGGTGCTGCTCGTGTGGTGGATAGTGTGAGAAAAGAGAAGGCAATGCTATATAGCAGAGAGGGTGCTGATTTTAGGGTGAAAAAGAAGGGTTTAATTACTCAAGGCAAGTTACTTAACCTTTGTGGGTCTCAGTTCTGTATTCATAAAATTAGTGTGTTGGATTGCAATAACTTCTAAGACTCCTTCCAGCTCTTAAGCTATGTAATAAGGGAATAGATATGAATAATGTGGTGGAGGTAAAAATGGAAGAGTCAGAAGCAAAGTGACTCAGTCAGGGTGTCACAAGATGCCTCGTCAGACCTGAATCGAGTCTCACCACCATCATATTAGCTCTGAGAATTTGGGAAAACCACTTTATCATCTCCTCCCTGTGCCCCGTTTTGCTCATGTGTAAAATAAA
Source organism: Gracilinanus agilis (assembly GCF_016433145.1). Taxonomy (NCBI): domain Eukaryota; kingdom Metazoa; phylum Chordata; class Mammalia; order Didelphimorphia; family Didelphidae; genus Gracilinanus; species Gracilinanus agilis. The sequence continues at coordinate 386,474,968 of NC_058131.1, read as the reverse complement.
TATGATTGTCCCTAACTCACAGGAGTGTTTTGATGAGGGTTCTGTACAAAACCCAATGCAAACAAGAGTGGTGTTAGTATTAGAAAGAGTCTTCTAGTGCGTGCCGTCCATCATGCCGCCTAGGAACTCAGAGTCTGCTGCCTGGCATTTTGCTCCAGGAACACTGCAGGTTCCTTTGGAGTTGTATTTCAGCTGTAAGGCTGAAGTGGGAGAGAACACCACTTCATAATGGCACCTTCATTAAAACAAACTCACAGCTAGGAGGGTGGGAAATATTGCTGATGTCAATCTCAGGACGTGGTACTTGGGGCTTAATGAGCGGACTGCATTTCTAATGGTCTTCATGATTTCGCTTGCCTCCATGGGAGAAAGGTTATCAAGCATTCTCCAACTCTCTCGGGGATCAGTTATAAAGAATGGTATTTACACGTAGGTAAACCATAAATCTTTTTGACCTTCCTGCAGTTAGAAGCATTTAACAGTGTATCATTCCCTTTTTCTTGGGGACGAAGCTTTTGATAAAACTATCTGTCAGTTGCCTTAAGTAACTTCTAGACAACTGGGGATGCTGTCAGCCAGGAGAGAAAAGTGACTCAGTTACTTCTGGTGAACAGTGACAGATTGTTTACAACGAGAAACAAAAATTTAAAGTGGTTTTCTTCAAAGACCCTACCAGATGAGTAACTTGGCAGATGGTTAAGAAGTCGTGAGGTATTTTTCCTTTTCATTTTGTCATGATACTTTAAAGTATGGGGGATGAAGAGCTGAGCCCTTTCCCTATTAAGGCACAATAATGTAGTAGAGGGAGCTTAGAACTGGGATTTAGGAGACCTAGCTCCCAGCTTTGCTCTTAATTGGTTATTACCTTGGCTAAGTCACTGAAGCCCTTAAGCTTGGCATCCTAGGATGCCAAGCTTAAGGGCTTCAGTGACTTGCCCAGGTCTTCTAACTCCAGCTTCTAAGCTCTTCTACCTTGGTTTAATTTAATTCAACAAACATGTAGTAAATATCTAAATATAAACAAGTAGGTATATAGTAAATAGAATGCTGGACTTGGAGTTGGAAAGACTCGAGTTCAAATCTGGTCTAAGACATCTAGTAGCTGTGCAACACTAGGCAAATCTCTTATTTATTGACTTTTTTTGCTTCCATTTCTTCATCTGTTAATGAGGTGAATAATAGTGTAGCACCTACCTCCCAGGTTTTTTATGAAGAGCAAATGAGATAATAATTGTAAAATGCTTAACACATTCCCTGACACATAGTAAGAGCTTTTATAAATATTGATCGTTATCTACTACTATGTGCCAGGGACAAAAAGACAAAAATGAAACAGTGCTTGCCATCAAAGAATTTATTTTCTTTTTGGAAACATAATGTGTTTATATAAGTATAATATATGTAAAATAAAGATAATGTAATTTGGGGGTGATTAGCAGTTAGAGGGGAACCAGAAAAGGCCTCATGTAGGAGATAACATCTGAATGTAGTTCTGAAGGAAACTTTGTTGTTGTTCAGTTGTGTCTGATTCTTCCTGACCCTCTTCCGGGTTTTCTTTTTTTTTTTTTTTAAACCCTTAACTTCTGTGTATTGGCTCATAGGTGGAAGAGTGGTAAGAGTGGGCAATGGGGGTCAAGTGACTTGCCCAGGGTCACACAGCTGGGAAGTGTCTGAGGCCAGATTTGAACCTAGGACCTCTCGTCTCTAGGCCTGACTCTCAATCCACTGAGCTACCCAGCTGCCCCCTCTTCGGGGTTTTCTTTTTCTTTCTTTCTTTCTTTCTTTTTTTTTTTTAATTTTTTAAACCCTTAACTTCTGTGTATTGGCTCCTTGGTGGAAGAGTGGTAAGGGTGGGCAATGGGGGTCAAGTGACTTGCCCAGGGTCACACAGCTGGGAAGTGTCTGAGGTCAGATTTGAACCTAGGACCTCCTGTCTCTAGGCTGACTCTCAATCCACTGAGCTACCCAGCTGCCCCCTCTTCGGGGTTTTTTGGCAAAGATACTGGAGTAGTTTGTCATTTCCTTCTCCAGCTCATTTTACAGATTAGGGAACTGAGGCAAACAGGGTTGAGTGACTTGCCCAGGGTCATGCAGCTATTGAGTCTGAGATCAGTTGAATTTTTCTGACTCCAGGTCTGACACTTTATCCATAATGTTCCTTAGCTGAGGAACACCAGGGATTTGCTATTTTACCATTCATATTATTTATTCTTTAGGCAAATGCTCCATCTCCAAAAGAAAGAAAATATCTTGAGGACTGAATCATACTTTGCTTTGGTCAAGTTTGGGGCATGAAGCTCCCAGGAAAGTTCTCATACTGAGAGACTTAACCTGTGATTTCTTTGCTATTGGAAACTCTCAGTGAGGAAACTACTATTGCAAGTTGGCATCTTCTCTACAATTTAGAGTCCTAGAGAGATGCCCAGAGTGCTGAGAGTTTCTGTGACTTGTTCAGGGTCATAGAGTCTATATGGATCAGAAGGGATCCTTGGACACCGGTCTTTCTGTCTTCAAGGTCATGCTGTTTCTCTATCTCTTTTTTAGAGAGGGATTTTTTTGGAGGAAGAGGGAAGAGAAAGTTGATTTTAAATGATTGTATTTTAGTCTCCAAATCCTTAAGAGCTTCAAAGCAAGTTTTCTTTCTCTACAAAGCAAATTTTCTTTCCCTACCAGCTTGGTCCTTCTCCATTTGGCAAAGACTGGCTTTTTCCACCTCTGTTGCCAGTGGAGCATCAGCCAACATGGTTTTTGCTGTATGGGTTTTTTCATGCCATCAGCATCCCTGATGATGCTCATCAATAATGTCAGCAAAGTTCTGGAAACAGTTGGCTAAGTTAACCAGTTGCTTTGATTTTTCTTGCTACTTTATGGCTGCCTGGTGTAACAAGACAAAATGTTCAGAGGGTCAGTGTTGTTTTAATGTGTCAGCAGGATTGTGTAGGTGTATGTGTGTGCTCGTGTGTGTGTATGTGTGTGCGCGCATATATGTGTGTGTGTGTGTGTATCAGCAGTTATTTCCTGATTTAGATCACCTTTTTGGATCTGAATATTTCTGAATTTCAGTATTAATCATCACACAAACATATCCAGAGAAAGGCAGGTGGTACCAAAGAGTCTTGCTACCTTCCCAAGGCAAGAAATGTTAAGGTTTCCCCATGCTTCTTGGTCCAACTGCCATTGACTATTGGCGTGAGTTATAGAATCACACTGCTAGAAGAGATCTCAGAAAACCCACCTTTGAAGTATGAGTTCTCCACACCACCAACATGTAGTTATCTACCAGACTATAAATCTCTAGTTTTGGGGAGATTAATAACCCCAAAGGCAGCTTGTTTCACTTTGAGACAACTCTTACTACAAATGAGTTGTTCTCATTTTGAGTCCAAATCTTTTTAATTTCCTCCCTGTTTTTCTACACATACACCTATTTTTAGGGCAACTAGGTAGTGTTGTGGTAGAGTGCTAGGCCAGGAGTCAGATAAATCTGAGTTCAAATCCAGCCTCAGACACTTACTGACTGTGTGACCCTGGACAAGTAATTTACTCCCTTTGCCTCAGTTTCCTCATTTGCAAAATGAACTGGAAGAGGAAATTGCAAACCTCTTCAGGATTTTTGCTGAGAAAACCCCAAATGGGGTCACAAAGAATTGGATATGACTGAAATGACTGAACAAAATGCTTGTTTCTGACCTCGAGAACCAAGGAGAGAAAGTCCAGTTTCTCTGGCTATTTGAAGACATCAATCATTTTGCCCTCCTCCCCTCTCCCTCGCCTCCGTTTCTTTTCTCTAGACAAAATACTACCATTTTCTTTAGTTTATCATTTCCTTGGATGACCTTCCTGCTGAGCTATGGGATTTGAGGGACTGGTAAAAATAATTGTTTATTTCACTGATATAAAAAGTGCACTTTGAACCAGCAGATATCTTTGTTTCAGAATAGTTAATGTTCTTCCTTCAGAAGAACTCTCAAGAATTTATTGTCTATTAAATAGAAGACACTGAAAGTTGTGCCTAAAAGCTAAAGCTTATCGCCACATTTAGAGTATCCATCCATCCATCTATCTATCCATCATCTAAGAACCTTTCGTCCCATCTATCTTCTGTATTCATTCATAAAACATCTTTTAGAGCTTGCTGTTTGAATAGATAATAACCAATTTCTAGATTGGAGACATATAGAGAGGTAAATGATATAGTCTCTGCCCTGACAAGCTAGCAACCTGGTTATAGAAACAAAATATTTCCATACCTAAAGATAATAAAGTAACATGTGAATAAATGCAAGATGATATATTACAAGCAGTATGAAGTGCTCAGGGGATGTAGAAAGAAAGAATGAAAAAAATCATTTGTTAAGCACTTATTACTAAGTAAGGGCTAATTGCTGAGACTATAATGACAAAAATGAGACAGTCCTGACCTTCAGGGAGCTTAAATTCCTATAGTTGGAGATAAAATTTTGAGGGGGTTGGTTGCCAGGGAAAGGTATTTTGACTTAGGAAATCATAAGAATGGTTAATGGAGCCTTAAGGGAATTGATCAACATCTTCTTTTCACTAACAATAGCATTGATTTGATTATTGCTCCAGAGCTAGAAAGTAGCATTGGCTTGGGTCCTATACTTGAGGATGACAAGAAGATGCCTAGGGAAGAGTATGTAACCTTTCTAGGGATGGCTAGATATAGCAGACCATGTGACACACCAATCAGGGCACCACAGATCTTTGTGTGGGAGCAAGTTAAGTCCTCCTGGAGAAGATCAGTAGTCTAGGGGGTACAGTGGCAAAGTGGATGACAAGGTTCTCTTGGACCAGAGGGTGCAGCAGCATAATTAATGGTAGTAACAATTAGGATGGATGGCCAAAAGATAGTTGAGAGGGAATGAAATGATTATCACTGGGTACAAATAAAATGACAGAACTTTAGAATGAGAAGTGTACAGTGGGATGAAAATTGGATCTGGTGTCAGGGGACTTTGTTCGGGCAATAGTGTGCTAGTAAATGTTTAACAGCTGGCTCTTTGAAGAAAAAAATGTATACACAGTCCACTTTTAAGTTTAATCTGCATTATTGACACTTTCCCCCACTACTTTTTTATGTCTTGATAATCAATAAAATAATACATCAAACTCTGATTTGTAGCAAACTTTGACATCTGGTGGGATAAATGCTCATGCTGAAAATTTAATAATTGGCTTTTGTGACCCAGTTTGAGATGATTTCAGCTCACCTCTGGGTTTGTATTTGAACTCTATGACTTTAATGTTATGACTTAGAGCCTTCCTTCCTTCCTTCCTTCCTTCCNTAGCATTTTCTATACATCTGAGGCTTATCTTTTTTAATCATGTTTAAACCTGAGACTCTTGCTGCCCCGTGGCAAGGGCACTAAGGTAGTTCATTTAGCTGATAGGTCTCTGAGAGACCAATTGAAATGATTCACGTACAATGGAAGGAAAGAATTGAATCCACGCTATATACTGATTTAGAGCTTAATCAAAAGGGTAACAATACAAATATGATAGTATTTCATTTGGAATGTATTCATTGAAAAATTGGAATCTTCTAGTAGAACAGCCTAATTTCTTTAGTATCACCCCTATCAATAATTAACATTACAGTTTTCCTGTCTGACTCTAGAACTAAAAATAAGCCTACTGTGGTTTAAGAGATAGCTATAATCTCTCTCTCTCTCTCTCTCTCTCTCTCTCTCTCTCTCTCTCTCTCTCTCTCTCTCTCTCTCTCTCTCTCTCTCCCTCCATCTCTCTCTCTCTCCCTCTCTGTCTCTGTCTCTCTCTCTCTGTCTCTGTCTCTCTCAGAAATTGAGGAGATTAGGACAGCGAGTGGTTAATTGTGGGAATTGAGTGAATCACATGGATTCCATCTTGTGATTAAATTTTGGATATAACTTAATTCTCTTTCTATTCAATTATGGGTCTAGTCCAAATTCTGCCCTGTAAGAAAAGTATATTCAATTGTAGGAATTGGGAGAAAATCTTATTGCTTTGTTTGAACCTAGTCCTGCATGGCTGGGAAATTGGACCACCTGTACCTGCTGTTTAGAGACTCTTAACGGAGGACCTACATTCTGCTGAACAAAAATGAAGTCGAATTTTCAGATTGAGGTAATGAGTTTTCTTATAACAGCTTCTCTCAAGCAAACTAATATGTCTTATCAGAAAACTGGCTTCAGACTGATCAATCAGTTACTATTTCCATGTTCCTTTTATTGTTTACAGATACTTAGGGAGGAGTAGGATACCTCTTTTTCTGATTTAAGGGAATTACACCTGTTCACTCCCTCCCTACATGGAAAGCCCCTAATGTTTCATCCAATTAGAAATCAAATTGCCTAATGTATTGTTTTTCTCAATTAATTGATTTTATTTGATGAACTATTTTTAATGTATAAAAGTCTGTCTCCCACCGTATTTGCAGTCCAGCCCTAAGCTGAGGAAGGGGCCTGGACCTGGTGTGTTATTTGCATGCATTGCTTAAAAAGCAAAATGTGTAGAAGATTGAACCTTTGCTTCTTTAGCCATTTCATCTTTTGCTGGTTACATCATCATGGACCCTTGGCAATCTCGTAAATACTATGGCCTCTTTCTCACAATGATGTTTTTTAAATAGTTGAAAGAAAAATTTAATTTTAGTTAGAGGTTAGTGAAAATAAAGATTTTTTCCTCATCCAAATTCATGAACCCCATGGATCCCAGGTAAAGAATTCCCAGGGGCCAGAACTTGTGCTCTGCTGGCTTGATAGAGCCCATGGGCATAGAGCAATGGAAGGAGCATTGGTTCCAAAATTTGAAGACCCTGGGTTTCAGTTGTACTTTTAATCACTCGACCTCTGTGACCATGGGCAAATCATTTAAGCTCTGTGGGCCTCAGGTTCCTTATTTGCAAAATGAGGTGGCCTCAGAAGTCCCTTCTAGCTTGAGACCTATGCTCCTATAATGTCCACACCAATGTGAAGCTTCAGAATGAGATACTTGCACTTGAATGAAATGCCTTCATTGGTATCTTTATAAATGAGATTCTTTTGGTGAAGGACATGAAAATTTGTGGAAGATCTGGTCTGTTTTGAAGTACAGATGTGCCACAGATCTCTCTTTGCTAAAAATGTACATTAGCATATGAATGGGGCAAGAGAGGTGTAGGTTTTAAGTAGGTGGTCTACTTGGGTCTTTAAAAATACATGGAAGAGTCTTTCATAAATAACTAAAGAGAGGAGGAATAAACATTAGCATGCTGTAAGTGGGTTGGAACACCTGACTGAAGCAGGTGCTCTGAAATGTTTTAGGCTTCTTCCCCCTCCAGCCCGCTTATGGTAGTTGGGAATATTGGCTTTTTTCTTAGGCTTAGCACTGTAGAAAAGTTGCTCTCATATTGATGCAACCACACACATTTTTCCTGTGATTCAAAATTGTGAAGCTATGAGTACATTCCTTAACCTCCAGTTGAGTGTCTTGGGCAAACTTGAACTGAACCATTCAAGAGTTACCTTCCCTTATTTAAATGAGCCACTAAGTTCCAAGAAGCCCAAAGCACTTTTTGCAAAGTGGATCATACGAAGTGATATTGAGGCAGAGAGGCTAACGAAATTAATGAATCATTAAACTCTCTGAACCTTTATTTCTTTATCTGTAAGACAGGCTTCATAATAGTTATGGCGCTCTCCTTTGAGGGAGGTGGGATATTCAAATGAGATAATGGCTAAAAAGATCTTTATAAGTAGATTTTATAATAATGATTGCTGTTATTTTGGAGGGGACCTAACCCTGTGATTTCATTGATATCGGAAATTTCCTGCTATGGAAGCTCCTCTGCTGATATGTACTAGCAACTCATCAGTCAATCAGCGGACATTTATTAAACAATGATTTTATACTAGGTGCTGTACTATGTTATTGGGATACAAATACATAAGCAAAATAATCCTTGTGCTCAAGGTAGAAGTAGGGGTATTTTTGGAGGTCGGGAGAATAGAAAATATACCCAGACAAATAACTATAGGATATTGCTGAAAGACATGTAAAATAAAAATTTTTTTGGTGGAGACTAACAAGTAGAAGAATCAGGAGAGGAAGTGACACTTGACTTGGATCAGAAAGGGCTTTAAGTGATTCCAAGAGGTGGAGGTAAGGACAAACAGTATTTCAAGCATAGGATATAGTTAGGGGTGTGCTGGGAGCTCTTGCCAGTTCAAGAGAATCTGTTGTTAAAATTTTAGTATGAACATTAGGTACATCTTGGAATTCAGCAAATTGGGGCTTAATTTACTGTTTTTGACTTTAGAAAGTGATGTAGAAATTTTTAATAATGTAGATTAAACTTTAAAAAAGTGTCCTGTTTTCAAAGACATGGTTGTTAAATATTTACCTATCACCTGTGAAAATTCATGATCTCCATGTCATGATCCTTTCATGATAGGAGCATAGTGGGTATGATGGAGAGTAATGCATAATTACCGTGGAAAGATAGACTGGAGCCAAATCATGGTGGTTTCTAAATGCTAAACTGAGGAGACTGTAATTTAGCCTGAAGGCAAATTACAGATTGAGAACCACCAAAGCTTCTTGAGCAGAGGAGTGACATGGTCACTGAATTTAGAAATATTAATTTGGCTCCTCTGCAGAGAATGGATTAAAGAGGGTAAAGCCTGGATTTAGGAAGATCAGTGAGGAAGCTATTAAAACAGTATTAAAAACTGAGTATTGACCAGGAGTTGAACTAGAGTGGTTGTAATAGGAGTGGAGAGAAGGAAGCATGAGAAATGTGTTGATGAGGCAGAATTGATAATATTTTACAAATGTCTAGAAATGATAGATGAATGAGAGTGAAGAAGTCAAGGATGAATCCTAGGTTGAGAACTTGGATGACTAGAAGAACTGGTGGTATTCGCAACAGGAATGGAGAAATTAGGAGGAGAGAGCCTTAGGGAGAAATTGTGAGTTCAGTTTTGAATATATTGAGTTTGAGGTGTCTGTGAGACATTCAGGTGTATGATAGCCAGTTGGAGATATGTGACTGAAGCTCAAGAAAGAAAGGAGATCTTGATGTGTAGATATGGAAGTTTTCTGAATAGAATGATGGAACCCACTGGAGTTATGACTGAGAGAGTAGGAGAGATGGCCCAGGACAGGCCATTAGGGTAAATTTATACTTCATTTTGTAGTTTATTTTTTATAGTCAGGTCCAGCTTTATGTGACTGCATTTGAAGAGTTTTGGCAAAGATATTAGAGTGGTTAGACATTTCTTTCTCCAGCTTAGAGAGGAAATGGAGGCAAAAAGGATAAAGTGACTTGCCCAAGGTCACATAGCTAGTAAGTATCTGAGGCCAGATTTGAACTCAGATAGATGTCTCCCTGTTTCCAATCCCAGTGCTCTATCCACTGAACCACCTAGCTGTCCAGATTCACCCTTAGGGGGCAGAATATAGATGATGACCTAGCAAAGGAGAATGAGGATTGCTCAGACAGGAAGGAAAAGAATCAGGTAAGAAGTATCACAAAAGTCAGGGGAAGAAAGAGAATTCAGAGAAGGATGGTCAGCAGTGTCAAGTTTTGTTGCAGAGGTCAAGAAGGATGAGGACTGAAGAAGGGCCATTGGATTTAGCAATAGAGATTTTCACTCACCTTGGAGGAGACAGTTTCATTGAGATGGTGAAGCTAGAACACCCAAGGGACTGATAAGTGTGTGTGAGATGAGAACAGGTAGGTGATAAATATAGACAATTTTTTCAAGGAGCATGGCTGTAAAAGGAGCTAATCTGAAACTGAATCAGAGAATTGGCGGAGGCAATAAGCGTTTTAAAGATGCATGGAAATGTTTCTCACCCAAAGGCTGGCCCTCTCTCAGGCTGCCTTTTATTCTGAATATCCACTTACCATGAAAAAAGTATTTTACACTTATGATATTTTTACTATATAATCTTATTTTACTTAAAAAATAACAACCTTGTGAGGACAGATATTAATACCCCAATTCCTATTTTACAGATGAGGGAATAGCAGGAGCATGATATATTGGGAAAATTACTTGGTTTGGAGTCAGAGCCCTTGAGTCCACATCCTAGATCTGCCACTCATTAGCTATGTTACCATGCCTTAATTTCTGGTTCTTGGTTTCCTTAATTGTAAAAAGAATGAGTTGAACAAATTGACCTCTAATGTCCTCTGCAGCTCTCCATTTATGATCCTGTGATGTTGAGAGGAGAAGGTCTTTGTCCTATGTCACACACCTAGTTAGCGACAGAGCCAGAACTAGGAGCTAGATCTTCTGATCCACAGTACAGTATGATTTTCATTAATACTTATTTAGAAAATATTTATTTTTTAACCTCTGCTATTTATGTTACAAAATTCTTTAAAAGTTGAGTTTTATGAGACACTCAATAAAATTAATTGGCTAATTTTTTCCCAATTCTTTTCCCATACCCAAATGAAAAAAAAAAAACAACAACCAACCAGATTTGTGATCTCATTGATTTGGAAATTCCTTGTAATGATGCAGATCACAACCTATTCATGCCTGCCTATGCTGTGCAACTTTGCTTTCATGGGAAATTTGGGGGTCAGGAAAGGAATTTTGCGATTTTTCAAAAGCAATTTAGCTTACTCCTCCTCCTTTCCAAATTAAGGGCCAACTTATCCATTTGTAGAATCTGTCCCACATCGTATATGATGTATATGCTTATGCACAATACACATACACACATCTGCATCTATGCACAAACACATGTATGTATATATGCACACACGCTGTATAGGTTGACCAGGAAATGTATACAGAAATTGAGTCAACAAATATTCTTCATCTTGGGTTTTCCAATATGGATGGAATCACAAACTCTTTTGAGTAATTACTGACCTCTTCCAGGAGGTTGTGCATGCTGGGCTTGGTTCAATGTCATCAACAAATAGCATATGGAGGACCTCTTCATCCACCGGGAATCCTTAAATAATATTTCTGTTGTTCTGTTTTCTAAGGAATCCTGAATTATTTTAATGTATGGATTAGTCAATCAACAAGTAGTTTTGAAATACCTGCTGTGTGATAAGCACTGTCCTAGGTGCTGGGGTTACAAATACAAAGAATGAAACAATCCCTACTCCCAGAACTTATGTTTTTGTCAAAGTATATATAATATAGTATTTTGTTTTATTGCTCAACTGGTTTTTTTTAGTAAAAAAGGAACAAGCAGGATAAGGATAGCTTTAATTTATATATAGATGACTTTCACAAAGTTATTGCATAGATAGGAGAATATAAATCAAGGTTAAGAGCTAATTGATGTTCTTTTGGTTGCCTTTTTGTTATTAGTAAGGTCCAAGATTTTTCCATCCTTTTAATTTCATCTCTTCTTTTAGATATTTTATATAATGACCCCTTGTCATCCTCACAATACTCTCAAGCATAGGTCTCCTTCTAAACATATGTGGTACAATTCAACTTTCTTTAATCTCTTCCATGATACTGTAAGCTCTTTGGAGATTCTCAGGGAGGGTATTTTTGCTTTGTATTCTTAGATCTTAGCACAGATCCTGGAAAATAGTAGGTTCTTGACAAATGACTGTTGACTTTATCGTCTTTGTTCTTTTTAATACTATTTTGACTAGTTATAAGCAAATCAGGAACTCTGATTTCAAGGTCCAAGTGCAGTGGTTCCATTGTCCTTGATGAAAAAATGATTTGTTTTAGTGTATTTTATTTTTTGCAAATATTTCCATTTTCCTTCTATTTATACTTTTCATATTTTCATCCTTGAATGCCTTTGGGTTGATTTCCTTTAGTTTGATATCTTAGCCTATTTAATCTTTACTTATTTTTCTCTGCTTTATAAAGTAATATGGCTAATGGTGGCCATTTTTTCTTTTACAATTGAATTTATATTTTAACCTTGCTTTGCCTTTGGCAACCATCTCTTCCTATTTGAAAGGTAAGTCATATGTTTGTTGATTAAAGTGCTTTCTAGGCTCTTTTGATATTTCTGTTTTGCCAATCAATTTACATTGATTAAATTTCTGGATAAACTTATTATAGTCATTGTCACTATTATTTCTGTTGTCCATTCTTTTGGTTTTCAATTACTTCTTTAATTCATAGTTAAATTGTTTGTTTTGTCCTCTATACCTTTTTTCCTCATTTTTCTTGCGTGTGCATTTTAAACATTCTAATGAGTCAATGATCTGACTGTAAATGGGGACTTGGAGATAACTCATATTAATGCTAAATATTTTTCTATATTATAAAATAAAGTGGATTTTTTCTTTATAATGTTATATGATGCTCAATATGTCCATTGTTTACCAATTCTTTACTTGAAAAGAGAGTTCATGTTATGAAGGGGTAGAACTTCTGTGTGTTCTGCAAACCTTTTATTCCTTCTTCCTGAATGATTCTTTTTCAGATATTTGTCTCCATCTTCACTTTTCCCCACATTTACACTGAAGTTGTAGAATCATCTTCAGCAAATAGAGTTGGTATATAAGCTACAATTATTTTCCAAAAAAAATATATTTTTTTCAAATTAGTACCCAAACACATGCTGGTGAGCTATCCTATAGAATATTTTATTTTAGGAAATAACCTCTCTGTATTCATGTGTTTTAAAGACTGATCTGTGGAAGGGGAACTAAGCTTGTTCTGCATGGTCTCAAAGAGCTAAGCTAGAAGCAATGAGGGAAGTTGTAGGAAAGCAGACTTTTACTTGAGGTAAGGAAAAAACTTCCTAACATTAAGAGCTGTCCCAGAGTAGAGTGGAGTGCCTCAAGAATTGGGAGGTTTTCCTTAGCTTTAAATATTCAAGTGTAGAGCAGGAATTCTTCCCCTGGGCTCCATGAGCTTTGGAAAAACATTATTTTGAGAAGGGATCCATAGGTTTCACAGAATATTAAAAGGATTTGTGATACAAAAAAGATTTAGAAACCTTGTTGAAGAAGAGAAGGGCTATATTAGCTGATCTGAGAGTTCCATTTCATTTCAGGGATTCCACAGTCCCACAGGGAAGAAATAGAGGTAGTGATTCCCCATCACTGGGGGCAATTCAAGTAAATGTGATCTAAGAAGCTACTTATTGGCAATGGTATGTAGGAGGCTAAATTCTCTCTGACAAGTTGCTTTCATCACTGGAATCCTGTGGTTTTAGAAAGTCCATATCCTTTTCAAAAGAAATTCTTATTAAACGCTGGTTAAATCTGAAGAAAATGCCAGTTTGGCCAATTACTAAATTACCAAAGATATGTAAGGAATAATCTCCACTGTGCAGTGTTACATGAAGCAAATAAATAGCCACTGAGATTGATTAATGACCAAAGCAAAGCCGAGACATTTAATCAATCTTAAATGCCATTTATTGCAAAGGATTCAATAGAGCAATAGAATTACCCATCCCCATTACACAATAAATCAGAATGATGGAGATGAAGAAGAGAGTAAGCAGGGCTTATTTCTTACCTTGGAGAAGACCTTAAAATGTGGACAGCCTTTCATCAACTTTTTCTTTCTAGAGGTTTGTTTATGTCCTGGTTGATTTAGGACTATGTAGAGTTGAGGACTCAATTCAAGAAGCTCTAATCAAACATCTATTGTGAGCAAAGCTTGATTCTAGGCCACTGACACTTTTCCAGGAAGGCATTTAGGGCAGAGGTAGAATTGGGCCTCTTTTCTCCTTCCCAGTTAGTAACTTTTGGAATTTTTAGGCAATGAATAACACAAAGCTACAGTAGCCTGGTTGAAACCCACCCAATAAACAGATAATTTTGTAAGAGAGAGAGACACACATACTGAGAGACAGAGAGACAGAGACACAGAAACAGAGAGAGACACACAGAGACAGAGAGACTGAGAGAGACAGAGACATATACACACACAGAATGATTTAATGAAGACAAGCAGCACAGTCTTCTGCTGAAATTTCTGGCTCAGTGCAAATATGCAAATTCATAAAAATAATTTTTATAATTTGAAATTCTCATACTTGATGGTATCCTTAAAGATACAGACACATATCCATTCCTATAAGTAAGAAGGAATTAGATGATTTCTCTGGAACCCAAGTAGATCTACCTAGTCACAAAATCTTGCAGACTTCTAATTCTATCTCCAATCCAAGAACCCCAACACAGTGACACACACATGTACAAATAAAACAAAAGTCCTTCTACTACTTTTCCTTTAGTGGGGTCCCAATATAATTCTTTTCCTCCTTCCTCAGAAGCCCTTGAGAGTTGAAAGTAGCATTATTCCTTTTGCATTCTTAGCTCATTATCAGATCCAAGGGCAAGTGAAAGTATTACCCTTTTTTTTTTAAAGGACAAGTCAGTTTTAAATCAAAGTTTCCAATGTTGTTAATAACAGAAAGCCTATACCACAACTGAATCACAAGACTCCTTGCAGATTCTCTTCCCAACATCCTCTTTTCTGTTTGGAACTGAGCCAGAAATGGATGTTTTATTTTCTATCTCTACTTCTAGCCCTCAGGCCCTTTTCTAAATAACTGGAATGTAACCAGAGGATGTTGAGTAGTCCAGCCTCTCTATAGTACAGCATAAATGTGTACATGGGGTAGCATGAAATAGGACTAAAAGTCATAGAATGAGGGAATATTGAAGTTGCAAGGACACTGAGAAAGGATCTAGTCCAATTCTCTTATCTTACAAGTGAGGGATCAGACTTGGAGGAAGTCAGCAGTAGATGTGTGACTCCCATTTAGGTCTCCTTGTCTTTTTATCCTGCTCCTACCTTTCTCCCATTCTAGTGTCCTTTCCTATTCATCCTGCTGTGGTTGGCACCAGATTGTTTAGGACTATGAATTCTAGGCTTTGGAGTTTGAACTATATTGAGTAGGTAATAGGGAACCACTGAAAAAATTTTGATTGAAGTAGTTACATACATACATATACATTACATATGTATGTATGTATATAAGCAATCTCAAAGTCCATTGGCTTGGGACTCTTTCCCTATTAGTAGAGATGAAGACCTTGCCCTGCATGAAGTGGCAGGATGGTGAGAGCAGGAGCGCCTCCAGCCTTTCTCAGTCTTTTTTGAGCATTGAGTCACTTCTGGCTCTTCTGGCTCCTAGTTTCAAAAGGGGAGATGGATGAAGCCACTTCAGATGCTGAAGGAAAAGAATTTTGAAAGACATGAGAGCAATTGTCAGTTTCTATTGTGTCTCTAACTCCAGTATGCTATAAAAGAAACTTTGGGAAACTTTATCTTGAGTGGGATCTAGATGTCTGTCTCTCTTGGTTAAGTAGTTGCCTTGAGCAGTAGTGAGCCTCCAGTTTCTAGAAGTTTTCAAATAGAGAAAGGGAGGATCCTTGAAAACTTTGTAAGGTTTCTGAGGTGACTGAGATGACTGAACCATCTGAGGAGCTTGTCGAGTTGCTTAATGAAAGTAGCCCTATTTCTCAAACTGGTGTTTGATAACTCCTAGTTTCTAATAAATCTAGGCTTGTTGACTTCTAGGTTTTAATAGGCATGAGTCAGCACTTTTAGGATTAGTTCTCTTTAGCGAGTGTCTCCTTAGATGTTTCTACTTGTCTTGCTCAACAATATTTATATACTCTAGCACAGTATTGGCGAAGGTTTTCAAGTTCAGGTGACCAAACTGCAGCTTCAGGCTGCCCCTGAACCCTTGACATTGCCCCAGAGAGCTGAGGGGGGAAGTGCTTGCTTTGGATGGCTAGACAGAGGGTGTAAAGAATATCCTCTGGCACTGGGAAGAGGGGGAATGGAGCACTAGCTCTGTACATGTGCCACACCTTGGCCAACGCTGCTTTAGGACCTTCACTGAACATAAGCTTTTAGATGAGGGAACTCAATGACCTGATAAGGTTACATATGGAACAAATGGATAAATTGGGTCTAGGAAGCCAGCCTTGTGTTCTTGCTGACCTTTTGGCCAGGCATTTAGGCTGGCTAGATGAAAAGTATCACAAAAAGATGTCTTCTAAGCATGAAGGTATCATAGCTTTCTAGTGCTGTCTCTGTTTAGTAAAAGAGAAATTTTAGCAGCTTAGCTAAGTAAGCTGTTTTCAGGTTCAAGACCAAGAGTCACTTTTTATCCCTCAGCACAGCTGCACCACCATTTCCCAAAGGATACCTTTAGTACATAATTATATCTCAAGAATTGTTTCCCTTACTGTATCCTGAAATTGCTTCTGACCTTGTGCTGTATCAGCATTTATCTGAAATATTCCTGATTTTCCCAATATTTTTCTTTAAAATTTAGATTCATCTTTTGTTTTTATTTTTTCAATTACATGTAAAAACATTTTAACATTTGTTTAAAATTTTTTGAGATCCAATTCATTCTCTCTTTCCCTTCCTTTTCCCTGCCCCAAGAAGGTAAGCAATTTGATTTGGATTATGCATGTGCAGTCATATAAAACACACTTCTATATTAAACATGTAAAAGAAAATGAAGACTAACCTTACTCTACCAAATCAAGAAAAATAAAGTAAAAAATTGTGTTGATACACATTTATATTCTGTCAGTCCTTTCTCAGGAAAGGACTTTTCCATTTTTCATTATAAGACCTTCAGAATTGTACTGGATTATTGTATTGCTGGGAATAGCTAAATCATTTGCAATCATCATTGCACAATATTGCAATACTGCTGTTACTGTGTACAATGTTCTTCTGGTTCTACCTACTCTACTCTGCATTAATTCATATAAGTCTTTTTGGGTTTTTCTGAAGTCCTTCTGCTTGTCTTTTCTTATAGCACAATAGTATTCCATCACAATCATAAACCACAACTTATTCGGTCATTTCCCAATTGATAGACATTCTCTCAATTTCCCATTCTTTACCTTCATAAAAAAGAGTTGCCATGAATAATTTTCTACTTTCTTGGTCCTTTTTCTTTTATCTCTTTGTAATATAAACCTAGTAGTGGTATTGTTGGGCCAAAGGGTACACACAAATTTATAGTTCTTTAGGTATAGTTCTAAATTGCATTCCAGAATGATTGGATCAATTCACAATTCCACCAGTAGTTGTATTAGTGTCCCAATTTTTCCACATTCCCTCTAACATTTGTTATTTCCCTTTTCAATCATATTAGCCAATCTAAAAAATGTGAGGTGGTACCTCAGAATTGTTTTAGTTTGTATTTCTCTAATCAATAGTGATTTAGAGCATTTTTTCATATGAATAGAAATAGGCAGCTTTGATTTTTTTTTTCTGAAAAACTTCCCATTTATGTCCTTTGATCTTTTATCAATTGGGGAATGACTCATATTCTTATAGATCTGACTCTGTTTTCTATGTATTTGAAAAACAAGGAGTTTATCAGACAAACATTAAGATTTCTTTCCCATTTTTGCTTTCCTTTTAATCTTGGCTATATTAGACTTGTTTGTGTAAAACCTTTTAAAATTTAATAAATTAAAAATATCCATTTTTCTTCCTATAATGCTCTCCATCTCTTGTTTTATCATAAATTCTTCCCTTATCTGCAGTTCTGACAGGTAAGATATTCCATTGTTCCCCAATTTGTTATATATAGTGGCACCTTGATACACAAACACCTTAAGCTACAAGCAATTTGAGTTATGAGCAATTTGAGATACGAGCATTCATGATGATCAGGATTTTTTGCTTTAAGTCACAAGCGAATATTTGAATCATGAGTTTTGGTCCGAGGTGGATGAGGTAATCAGTGCAAACATGATTAAGAAAATGTTGAGGATTTGGGAAAAAAATTAAACAGTTTACTGAAAAGACACACCTAGAAAAAGTTGCAACAGGTTGTGGGTTGGAGCTGTGTGACCATACTTGTTTCACACATTGTCAAAAAGTTCTGAAAGGGAGGAAGAAACAAACTTCCATGGAAAGGTTTTTGTTGAAATGGCCTCTAAGTGAAATTGAGGAAAATGGGGCAAAACAGACAAAATTCAATGAAGAAAATTATGATAATTCAGTAAAGTAAAAAAAAATAAAAAAAAATAAAAAAAATAAAAAAATAGCAAATAAGTTTAGCAATAAAGTTACATATCATGAATAATGTGTATGATTTTGCATTTAAATGTAGTGTTACATGTATAGAGAGTAAGCTATGTTAAGCAATAGCTCAGGAAATGAAAACCTTCTCCACCAGCATCTTTGCCTGACTTTGAAGGTAAATAACATTTCATAAGCAATTTTATTTCTTTATATTCTTTTTTATTACCTATATGTATATTTATTTGTTATTTATAAAGTACATTTTATATCTAAAAGCATATAAAACAAAAAATTCATGTGTTTTTTGGGGGCTGGAATGGATTAATTGCATTTCTATTAATTTAGATGGGGAAATTAGATTTGACACATGAGCAAATTGAGTTATGAGCTTGGCCATGGAAGGAATTAAACTCGTGTATCAAGGTACCACTGTATCTCTTTTTACATCTAAATCATGTGTAAATTTTGACCTCATTTCGGTATACAGTATGAGGTGTGACTTATACCTAGTTTCTGCCCAAATTGCTTTCCAGTTTCTCCAGCAATTTTGTCATATAGTGAGTTTTTGTCCCAAACACTTTGTATTTATCAAACAATAGATTACTATAGTGATTTACTACTATGTATCTAATCTATTGCACTGATCCACCACTTTATTTCTTAGTAACAGATTGTTTTGATGATTACTGTTTTGTAATACAGTTTGAGATCTGTTACTGCTAGGTTATATTCCTTCATACTTTTTTTCTTCATTGATTCCTATGCTATTCTTGACCTTTTGTTCTTTCAGATGAATTTTCTTATTTTCTAGCTTTATTAAATAATTTCTTTGATTGGTATGGCACTGAATTGATAAATACATTTAGGTAGAATTATCATTGTTATTATTTGGTCCATCTATGAGCAATTAGTATTTCTCCAATTGTTTAGGTCTGCTTTTATTTGCGTGAAAAGTATTTTATGATTGTGTTCATATAGATCTTGAGTTTGTCTTGGCAGCTAGAGTTCCAAGTATTTTATATTGTTTGTAGTTATTTTAAACAGAATTTCTCTTTCTATCTTTTCCTCCTGGACTTTGTTGATAATATATAGTCATGTCGATAGTTTATTTGGGTTTATTTCATAACTTGCAACTTTACTGAGGTTGTTAATTATTTCAACTAGTTTTTTGATCCTCTAGGATTCTCTAAGTATTATCATCATATCTTTTGCAAAGAGTGATAGTTTTGTTTCCATATTTCTTATTCTAATCCCTTCCATTTTTCATTTCTTGCCCAATTGCTATGACTACCATTTCTAGTACAATTTTGAAAAATCATGTTGATAATGGACACCCTTGCTTCACCCCAGATTTTATTGGGATGGCTTCTAGCTTAATTCCATTACAGATAATACTTGCTAATGGTTTTAGATAGACAATACTTATCATTTTAAAGAACACTCCATCCATACCTAGGCATTCCAATGTTTGTAAGAAGGAGTGTGTGAAAGGGAATTTTGGAGGTAGAAGGGAAAGGTAGGGTAGAAAGGGAAAGGAAGGTAGGGAAGCCTGAGGAAGCCTAGGAGGGGAAATTGATCCAAGCTCTTCAGAGCTCAATAAAGATCAGGTAGTACTTATTGTTAGAATAGCTAGGTTTATTTAGATTAGAAAAGGGAAGGTCTATGGAATCTAGGAGGTAGATCTCTGAAAAAGGTGCCAAAAGAGAGCTCAGGGCCAAGAGAGTCTCCAGGGTAGAGAGCATCTCCAGGATTGAGAGAGTGAAAAGGTGCCAAAACTCTCTCTTTTATACTTTTTCCAACACCTCCCGCAAAGGAAGTGGGAGGTGTCGGAGGAAGTTGTAGCAGGGAGTCCTGGGAGACATAGTCTCCCAAGGCTTAGAATATTTTTAAACAACACAAGTGTTATATTTTGTCAAAAGTTTTTTGTGCATGTATTGAGATAATTATGTTATTTTTGTTGTTTTTTAATTAATGATCTTTTGTTTTTATAACATCTTCAATTTTTCTTCCCTCTCCCACCTAATGAGACATTCCTGGAAAAAAAGAGGGAAAAGCAGTTAAGTAACATACCTATAATTAATATTTATATAGTATAATAAGGATTTCTTTACACTTTATGAATCTATCCCATTTTATTCTTACAACAACTCTATGAGGTAGTTGCTATTACTTTCCTCATTTTATAGAGGAGGAAATTGAAGCAGTTTGAAATTGTGATTTACCCATAGTTACACAGCTATTAAAGTTCCTGAAGCCACATTTGAACTCAGATCTTTCTTACTTTAAGTCTAGGGCTCTTTCTATCATATTGGCTATGTTTAACCAATTAAACAACTGACCAATCAACCAACTAATTTATTAACTGATTTCGATAGCTTATAAAGTATTCCACTCCTATAGTACCCCAATCTCTGCAAAGAATGGAGGGAATATTTTTTCTCATCTCTTTTTTGTGACCAAGATTGGTCATTATAATTACATAAAATTTGGTTTCCGTTTTTGTCTATTCCACTTACAATTGTTATATATTCATTGTGTATGTTGTTTTCCAATTTTTACTTTCTTCACTTCACATCAGTTCAAATAATTCTTCTCTGAATTTTTCACATTTGTCATCTTTTCTAATCCAGTATTATTACTTTATATTACATTAATTTACCCCAATTTGTTGAACTAATCCCCAACTTATGGGAATTCATTTCCTTCCCATTCTTTGCTTCCACAAAAGGTGCTGCTGTGAAGATTTTGTTATACAAGTGAATGTTTTTTTCTGTCTTTGTTTCCCTTGAAGAACATGCCTTATTCTCTGGATTAATAGAAATAAATAGCTTCATTACTTTCCAGAATGGTTGAACTAATTCATAGCTCTACTAATTAGTGTGCCTGATTTCTTAAAGTCCTTCTGATATAGACTATTTCTATCTTTTATCATCTTTTCCAATTTATTGGGTATGAGGTAAAACATCAGAGTTGTTTTGAGTTATTTGCATTTCTCTTAAAATCATTAGTTTCTTAGAGCATTCTCTTTTATGATAGTTAATAATTTGCAATTTTCCTCTTGAGGACTGATTGTTTAAATCCTTTGACCATGGTTCCTGATCTTATTAAACATTTGTATTAGTCTCCTATGTATTTTGGAGGTTAGACTTTTATCAGAGATATTTGAACCAAATATTTTTTCCCAGGATTGACAAGTTTATTTCTTATCCTAGCTGAATTGAATAAATTCATGTAAAAACCTTTCAATTTCATGTAATTGAAAAGACCAATGATATCTTTTGTGGTCACATTTATTACTCCTTTGGCAAAGAAGACTTCCCCTAGCCACAGAGCAAAAGCTACATTATCTCATTTTCATTTAATTTTGTTATTTAGGTTGTGCATATATTTTGAGCCTTTTCTGACATATGGTGTAATATGTTAGTCTAAACCATTCATTTCTGCCAAACTGCTTTCCTGTTGTCCCAACAGGTTTTATTAAATAGGGCATTCTTCCCCAAATAATTTATGCTTTTGGTTTTACTGAACACTAAGTTATGAGTTTGATTCATTGCTTAGAACAGTGGTTGGCACATAATAGATAATTAATAAATGCTGGTTGATCAGTCATTTGCAAATTTTGTTTAGTCTCCCATTGTTCTTTTTCTATTTTTAAACCAGTGTTAAATAATATTTTATAATATAACTTGATGTTGGGACCTGTTAATTCTTCCTTATTCCTACTTTTCTTTGTTCCATAATTTCCCTTGAGATTCTAGATTTGTTGTTCCTTCAGATTTTTTTTGGTCTATTTTTATAAAGGATTCCCTTGATAGTCTGATTGGTTTAGTATTAAACTGTAAATTCACTTAGGTAGTACCATTATTTTTTTTAAATTAAACTGGCATTCATCTCTTTTCTAACCAAATTCCTAATCCCCTTTGACATAAAATTGGATCATTTCCCACTATATTGGTTCCTCCTGTAGTCACACTGACTTCTCAGAAGCCCTCAAACCTACTTAAGATGACTTTCCTTTCAACTATGATGTGTTAATTTTAACACAATGACCATGACAGGCTTTTGACAGTTTTATTCTTTCTTCCAGTTGAAGATAAATTGGGCTATGTAATATTTCTGGGTCTGGCACTTACAAGTTTTCAATGAAATAAAAGATACCAAGGGTCAGTTTTTCCTGTTGCCATGTAACATCTAGGCTTAACTCTCATTCTTTGTTCACCTTGTTCTTCTTTGGAAGGTAAGTGGGGGTGTTGGGGAATCAGTGGGGTGAATTCTATTGAATACCATCTATTTTCCCATAATCCTAAAATAGCTTCATTTCTTTGAAATGTCTTTTCTCACAGTAAAGAATTAAGCAGGAAGGCAAATTGAGCTCTTAATGGCAAATCCAGTTCAGGTGCTGAATTGCAAACAGAGGGTTTTTTTTTAAGGCTATTGAGATGTTTACAGTGACACCTGGTATAATCGTTTGGAAAAAATCCTCTCAGGATATGCAGAAACTTAGACAACACATTGTACAGCATGAGAATTGCTTATGGTGTCAGTGCTTAATAATGGCAATGGTTAGTCAGTGAATTTGGGAATTAGAGTTGAGAAACTCTCTTCATGTCCTTCACTTGAAAATTATAAAACAGATGGCCAATTGGAACCTTATATATTTTGTTGTTGGAAGTAAATGCCGCCATAAGTGCTTATTTTATGCTAAAAGCCACCATCTGCTAGATGTCATCTCTGTGTACCTGTAGAAAAATGAATAAAATGAGAGGAGGAACCTTCTCCGATCTGACCTGGACACTCAGGCATAATGCATCAGAGATGATTTCCTACTCTACTTGACAAGTATTAATTCCCAAATGATGGCATCGAGGGGTTTTTTGACAGCTCCAGTCTTTCACCTAAGTGGAGTGAATTTGGCTTTGTAATATTTCTAGGTGCCATAGCATGGGGGTAGTAGAAGGAGCACAGAGTTGGAGTTAGATGAATTTAGTTAGAATCTTGCCATGACTACATATTACCTGTATAGTCAGGTGACCTTCACAGACCTTAGTTTCCTCTTCTGTAAAATGAAGGGGTTGGACTAGATGAGCTTTAAAGGGCTGTCATGCTTGAATGTATGTCTTGTGATGGTTCATGCTTTTTTTACTCAGCTCTGCATTTACAGGGGCTTTTCCTCATGCATATCTGCAATGCAGTCCCTCTATGTGCTACGTCATAAAACTCTTACTTAAAAAAAAATTGTCCCTGCAGGAAATCTATACATATCTTGCTAATTGTGAATAACTTTCTCTTCCAAAATTATTCTATAAACTATATGTTTACTGTTTTGGGAGCAGGGAGTACATATTGCTCTCTTTCCTCATCTCATAGTGTAAAAGCTTCCTGAGGGCAGGCACAGCTTTGTGTTTGTCTTTGTACCCTAGTATCTAGCATAGGATATGGTATATTCCCCTTTCCTCACCCCAACTGGACCTTTTTTCTTTATTCAAAGATATTGTTATATGTAATAACAATTTTCACTATACATTTTCTGAAATTATAGGATCCAAATTGTCTTCCTCTCTCTCACCTCTCCTCCTCTTGAAGATGGTAAGCAATTTGATCAGGGTTTTATATATACGTATTATCATGCAAATCATATTTCTATATTGGTCATTATTGTAAGAGAATACTCATATAAAACCAAAACCACAAAATAAAAAACATGAATAAATTTAAGTGAAAAATAGTATGCTTTCATCTGCATTCTAACTCTTAACAGTTCTTTCTCTGGAGGTGGTGAGCATTCTCTGCCTTAAGTCCTTAGAATTGTCCTCGATCATTATATAGCTGAGAATTGCTAAGTCTTTCACAGTTGATCATTGTATAACATCGTTACTACTGTGAACAATTGGTTCTGCTTCTTTCACTCTGGATTAATTCATGTATGTTTTTCCAGATTTTTCTGAAATCATTCTGTTCATTATTTCTTACAGCACAATAGTATCCCATTATATACTACAATTTTTTCATCCATTCCTCAATTGATGGACATCCCCTTATTTTCTAGTTCTTTGCCATTACAAAAAAAAACTGCTATAAATATTTTCTGTACAAGTAGGTCTTTCTACTCACCTCTCTACTTTTTTTTAAAAAACATTTATTAATATTCATTTTTAACATGGTTATATGATTCATGCTCCTACTTTCCCCTTCGCCCCCCACACTCCCCCCACCCATGGCCGATGCACATTTCCACTAGTTTTGTCATATGTCCTTGATCAAGACCAATTTCCAAATTGTTGGTAGTTGCATTGGTGTGGTAGTTTCGAGTCCACACCCTCAATCATGTCCACCCCAACCCATGCGTTCAAGCAGTTGTTTTTCTTATATGTTTCCTCTCCTGCAGCCCTTCCTCTGAATGTGGGCAGCGTTCTTTACCATAAATCCCTCAGAATTGTCCTGGGTCATTGTATTGCTGCTGGTATAGAGGTCCATTACATTCAATTTTACCATAGTATATCAGTCTCTGTGTACAATGTTCTTCTGGCTCTGCTCCTTTCACTCTGCATCTGTTCCTGGAGGTCTCTCCAGTTTGCCTGGAACTCCTCCAGTTTATTATTCCTTTTAGCACAATAGTA
>NC_058131.1:386377586-386445399 GCF_016433145.1 Gracilinanus agilis | reverse complement strand
CTCTTTCCCATCCCCCATGTCATCTTAGATTATTTAGTGTTCCACCCTCACCCTGTGAATTATTCTTCTGATTACTATAATAGTGAATACTATAATAGTGAATAGAGTTCACTACATAGGAATACAGATAATTAGATCTCACTGAGGCCCTTAAAAAGGCAAATTTAAAAATTATAAGTTTTCTTTCTTTCCCCTCTGTATCTTATTTACCTTTTCATGTTTCTCTCGATTTTTGTGGTTCAATATCAAACTTTCCATTTAGCCCTGGTCTTTTCTGTGCAAATACCTGGAATTCTTCAATTTTGTTGAATGTCCATACTTTCCCCTGGAAATATATAGTCAATTTTGATGGGTAGTTGATCCGTGGTTGCAGGCCCAGCTCTCTTGCCTTTCTGAATATCGTATTCCAAGCCTTGCGAGGCAGCGTGGAGGCTGCCAGATCCTGTGTGATCCTGATTGGTGCTCCTTGATATTTGAATTGTTTCTTTCTGGCTTCTTGTAAGATTTTTTCTTTTGCTTGGAAACTCTTGAATTTGGCAATTATATTTCTGGGTGTTTTCTTTTCTTGATCGAATGTTGCAGGTGTTCTATGAATCCTTTCAATGTCTATATTGCCCTCTTGTTGTAGGACTTCAGGGCAATTTTGCTGAATTATTTCTGTTAGTATGGAGTCCAGGTTTCTATTAATTTCTGGTTTTTCTGGAAGACCGATTATTCTCAAATTGTCTCTTCTAGACCGGTTTTCTTGGTCTGTCACTCTCTCATTGAGATATTTCATGTTTCCTTCTATTTTTTCAGTCTTTTGACTTTGTTTTATTTGTTCTTGTTGTCTTGAGAGATCATTAGCTTCTAATTGCTCAATTCTAGCCTTTAGGGATTGGTTTTCGGCTATAATCTTTCGGTTTTCGGCTATGATCTTCTGGTTTTCGGCCATAATCTTCTGGTATTCCTTTTCAATATGGTCATTTCTGGTGTTCAATTTGCTTATCAGTTCATTTGGTTTCTGAGCCTCACTTTCCATTTGCAGGGAGCTGCTTCCACAGTTGTATACCTGTCTGCACTCGTTCCCCACTCAGGGTTTCAGAGCTATAGCTTGTGGCTGTGTCTGCCTCCACCCACGCCTCTGCCTGTGCCTGCGTTCTGAGCCCATACTCTGCGCCCTGCGTCCGTTCTCTGTGGCCTGCTCCCGTGCTCAGATTTGTGTGCGTTCGTTAGCTTTTTGGGGTCCTAAATCTTGCTGCTCTCAGGAACAGGCCCCGGAGCTGCCAATGACTTGATGGGTGCCCCAAACTTGCTCTATTTCTTTTTAGCTGGCTTTGGCGCTACAGGTGTTGTGTGTGGAGGGGTTGGGGGTGGGGTGGTTGCTCAGGCCGCGATTTAGTGAGAGCTGTTTCACCCCTTTATAGCATGGAAATGCCCCAATTCCACGTACCTTCCACGCTGTGCCCTGTTGTGGGGTTCCTCCGTTCGTCTGGACTTGTTTTGATGTCCCCTTGAGGAGTTTTGGTCAGGAGAGGTTAAGAGCTGCTTCTTACTGTGCCGCCATCTTAACCCGGAACCCTATTAAAGCACCCTCTCTACTTTTTTTGTTGTCTCTTTGGGATAAAAACTTAGTAGTAGTATTACTAGTTCAAAGGGTATGCACACTTTTTATAACTTTTTGGGCATAGTTCCAATTTGCCCTCTAGGATGATTGGATAAGTTCACAACTCCACCAACAATGTATCAGTGTCCTAATTTTGCCACATTCCTTCTAACATTTATTTGCTTTCCTTTATTGTCACTGGCCAATCTGATAGAGGTAAGGTAATACCTCAGAGTTATTTTAATTTGCATTTATCTAATCAAGAGTGATTAAGAATAGTTTTCCATATGCTTATTGATAGCTTTGATTACTTCATCTGAAAATCACTTGTTCAATCCTTTGGCTCTTTAGTCTTAAAAATTTGACTTAATTTTCTACATATTTGAGAAATAAGGCATTCATTAGAGAAATTAGTTTAAAAATTTTTCCCCTAGTTTGTTGTTTCCCCTCATCTTGGTTACATTGTTTTTTTTTTTTTTTTACAAAACCTTTTAATTTTAATATAAACAAATTATTCAGTTAATATCATGTAATGTTTCTCTATTTCTTGTTTGGTCATAAACTCTTCCCATCTTCATAGAACTAATAGGTAAAATATTCCATGTTCCCCTAATTTACTTATGTTATAAATCATATATCCATTTTGGCTTTTTCTTAGTATAGGGTATGATATATTGGTTTATTACTAGTTTCTACCATAATGTTTCCCAGTTTTCCTAGCATTTTTTTCCCCCAAAAGTGAGTTCTGATACCCAAAGCTAGGATCTTGGGGTTTATCGAATACTAGATTGCTAAGGTCATTTACCCCTATATGTTGTGTATCTAATTTATTCCACCGATCCACCATTTTATTTCTTAGCTAGTACCAAACTGTTTTTGATACTTATTGTTTTACAGTACAGTTTGAGATCTGGTACTGCTAGGCCACTTTCTTTCATATTTTTTCATTAATTCCCTTGACATTCTTGACCTTTTGTTCTTCCAGGGGAATTCTGTTATTATTTTTTCTAGTTTTACAAAAAACTTTTTTTTGGTAGTTTGATTGTTACTCATCAACCGTTGACTTCAACTTTTGGTATAAGAATGGACCTGAGAATCTAAACTTTCAGTCATGGATACTCTCATCAACTTACCTTTGCCAAGTCTTGGGCAAATTTGGAGAATTCTAGATCTTTGAAGGTATATTCTAAAGACAAGAATGATAAACCAATGCAGATTTAAATAGAGCTCTGAAATACTTTTTTCCCCCTCAAAAGCATTACTGTTTTTCAATGTCATGACCTCCTAACAAAATACTTTTTTTTCTGGTGACAAACAAGCATCTGGATTCTACATAGTCTTAAAATTTTGGGTAGTATTTAGTCTTTGATCTACTACATTTTGATATTCTGGGTCATCTTTGACCATTGTCATGTGGTGCATATTTAAGTAGTCCAAACACATACATACCAGAAGAAGACATCATAAGAAACATCAATATACAAAATCTCTGATAATTTTTTCTTGGCTCAGGCTTTCTGATGGTTAATAAAGAAAATGATTTGTGTATGTTCACCTCCATAGAAAGAACTGATAAAAAAGAAATAAATATAGTTTTATATATACATACATCTTTTTGTCAAATGTTGTCTTCTCTAATGGCAGCAGGAAGAAGGGAGTTAACTGGGTATTTTAATATAACAAATAAATAAAAAAATAAAAAATGACACCAACCAACATATGGAAAAATAGTTAAAATCTCTGAGTAAAAAATTACAAATTAAAATAACTTTGAAGTATTACTTCATATGTGTCAAATTGGCAATGATGGTAAGAGATGAAAATACTTAGTGTTAGAGGGACTATGAGAAGACAAACACACTCAATACACTGTTGGTAGAGTGGTGAACTGATCTGACTGTTCTGTAATTATGTGAGAAAAATAATGAAATTACTCATACCCTTTTGATCCTGCTACTGGACATATATCTCAAACAGAATGATGACAGAAAAGTCTCACATTTGCCAAAATATTCAGAATAGTACTTTTTGTAGTAACAAAACCCAAAGTGGCTAATAAAATATATGGTTTAAGAATATAATGGAATATTACTGTGCTATAGAATGAATGCAAAGAATTTAGAGAAAACCAAAAAGAACCACTAAGAATGTATGAACAATGACTACAACAATGTATAGAAGACAATACTAAAAGGTAATAGAACTCAGACTGAAGGCACTGATCACTAATGGTTCCAACATAGCTGATGACAAACATGTTTTTTTTTCTTCCTTTTGATAAAGAACTGGTAGATAAGAGTAGAATGTTACATATATACTCTGTCTCTCATGATCATCATATTGGACAATTTTGATTAGCTGATATTTTTTCATTTTGTTATAAGGGTGGGCACTTCATAGGGATTATTGAGAAGTAACCAAAATAAAAAATAATGCACCAATAAAACATTTAAAGGAGCATAACCACAAAACAAGACAAGTTACCTTAAGAGTTGTTGGTGCTGATTGCATAGGTATGGTGATATCCTTCTGACAACCATGGCATACAAATAATTTTGAAATAGCAAAAGAATTTAAATTAAAATATGCAGAAAGTGTTTTTTACATCTTATAAATATAATAAGTTTTGCTCTATAACAGTGTAGGTCAAGGTTTTCAAGTTTGGGTGCCCAAACTGCAACTTCAAGTTGCCTGTGAGCCCAGAGCACTGAGGTAGTGCTCTCTTTGGGCTGCTGGACAGAGGGACAGGAAGAGGGATAATGGAGCAGCTCCCTGAGTGCTGGATGGACATGAGTGCCAATAGTTCATCAATGCTTCTCTATAACCTCATAGAATGTGGGAAGGGGATTAATTAACATTAGAAATAAAGCACACAGAAATTATAATTAAACATCACATCTCCTTTCTCCTCATATACTTTTTGCCCCACATATAATTATTGCTAATTGATTTAATTCAACAATCACTTACAGGGATATGTGACAGAAAAACCATTTATTATGTGCCCCTGCTAGGTGCTAGGCACTATACTAAGCTTTAAAAATCTTATCTCATTTGATATTAAACATCTATTGCTAGGTACTGTGTTAAGCACTAAATATACAAAAACCAAACCAAAATAGTTCCTTCCCTCACATATGCAATCCTAGAAAGCTACTAAGATCTTCTGAATATAATGTTTTATGGGTGAACATTCAAAGTTCTGGTCATGATTCTAAATATTATATTTTCTCTTAAAGGTCAATCAGAAGACAAATTAGTTCAAAACAAAAGAAACTTAACTAAATAACATATCAAAAAAAGTGATAAGAATGGTTCCCTCTATATCCCTCCATCCTGGTACATAGAGGTACACTCCATCACCATCAATATACCATCCTATCAGTAAGGAAGAAAAGCATACAGGGAACATATATGAAACAGTATATGAGTGGGAATAGGTGGGACTGGACATGTGTGATCAGGGAAAACATGAGGCTATAGTAACTCTTAATTCTCATTCTGCAGATGTCCGGATATCCTCTGGTGATATTAACATGATACTCTCTGCTGGATATTTTCTCTGAAGTGCTTTCTGCCAGGCATTTCTAATCTCTATTGGGTGTCTACCTGGAACCAAAACTGTTTTTTTGCTGCCAACTGCTATTTTTTAGCAGTAATATTACTGCTAAAGTACTCTTAGGGGTGGAGATGAGCTCTCTCATATCTGGGAAATACAGGAGACTATAATCAGAGAGGAGAATTTCAGACTTCAAAATCATAGATGGCAAACACCATTTAATAATATCCATCAATCTACTAATGTCCATGAGTTATCAAAAAGCCACTAATCAGAAAATGTTCTTGCTGATTTATTTATCTGGAACTTCAGTTTCTGTATTTAACTGATGCCTTCTGCCAACATTAGAAATTGTTAGCACAACATAATGGAGTTGGTTGATGCTGGCAAAGTGATAAATTGTTTTTTTGGTTGTTGTTGTTGTTGTTGTTGTTATAAAGGCTAATTGGTTTAAAAAAACTCTGCTGTAGTACAAAAAGCAGATTCTTTGTAGTCAGGAGATTTGGGTACAAGACCTAACTCTGGCATTTGTTGGTTATTTTACCTTGATCAGGTCATTCCCTTCTCTGGGACTCAGCTTTCTCATTTGTAAAAAAAATATTCATATTTACTCTAGTACCTCAGAGGGTCCTTGTGAGGAAACTGTACTGAAAATGGAAAAGTGTTATATAAATTAAAATGTTATTAATGTTATTGTTACTGAGAGCTTTTAATATGTATATCAAATAATGTGAACATTGTAGGAGATTTATTATTTGCACTAATTGTGACCTAGTTATACAGTTAATTCATTAGGTGGTAAAAAGAGGGGTTCATAAAGACATAACCTCTTAATTTCCTGGTTGTTGCTAACATTAGTCATTGAATGGATTTAAATCCTTCTGTATACAGACACACTCAAATGGAGAGATAATGCAAGCCCTACTGCATAAGGAGGCTAATGGTAGAATAATGAGGATAGTGCCCATCATCTCATAGCAGTGGGTCAAGAGAGAGGTAAAGCTGTGCTACTGAGAAAAAATCTTTTTGGGGAATTTGAAGCCTAATAAATAAAACATAAATAATTATGCTTTATTCTGAGAAACAAACAAACATGAAACACTCTAAAACCCAAGAATAAATTGCAACTCTTTTTGGAGTCTGTGAAATGAAGACAGTTTAGTAAAAGCGAGAAATGATGCATTTTGCCTATTCCAACTAAACTCTCATTATAATATAGCTTGATTCTTTTGGAATTTAAAGTTATTAGTCAGCCAATAAGCATTTATTAAACATCTACTATGTACTAAGTACTGTGCTAAGTGCTGGGCTTACAAATAAGACAAAGAGACATTCTGCTCTCAAGAAGCTTGCAGTTTAATAGAGGAAGACAACACAAACATGGAGGCATGATGGAGTTCAGCCCAAAGAGTATAAATTGGTGGAAAATGGAGAGATACTTGACTTGAGACTCCTCTTTAAATGGAAGCTGTGGGAGTAGGTTTTGTGCTTCCCTCTCTAGCTGTCCGAACAGTGAAGCAGAAGGTAATTGGGATACTAATGAGGTGAAAGTACCCAAGCTGATGTGATCTCTGTAAAATGTGATTTTCCTGATAGTGAGGTTTCCTGGGAGCATACATACTCATGATAGTGCTCAGTCCAAGAGAGTACATGGAGTTAGTCAGAAGTGAAAGAGAGCCTACTTGGGAGTCCTTTTTATTTTTTCATTTTGTTATTTTATTATTATTGTTTAATGTTTATGTGGCATTTTTTTATTTTAATTTTTTTAATTTTTTAGAAAAATTTTTTCCATGGTTACATGATTCATGTTCTTGCTCTCTCTCCCCCCACCCCCACACTCCAGTAGCTGACTCACATTTCCACTGGTTTCTTCCTGTGTCATCAATCAAGACCTATTTCCATATTATTGATAATTGTTCTAGGGTGGTCATTAAGAGTCTACATCCTAATTGTGTCCGCATCAACCCATGTGTTCAAGCAGTTGTTTTTCTTCTGTGTTTCTACTCCTGTAGCTCTTCCTCTGAATGTGGTAGTGTTCTTTTCCATAAATCCCTCAGAATTGTCCTGGGTCATTGCATTGCTGCTAGTACAGAAGTCCATTACATTTGATTTTACCACAGTGTATCTGTATCTGTGTATAATGTTCTCCTGGTTCTGTTCCTTTTACTCTGTATCAGTTACTGGAGATCATTCCAGTTCACATGGAATTCCTCCAATTTATTATTCCTTTGGGCACAATAGTGTTCCATCACCAGCATATATCACAATTTGTTCAGCCATTCCCCAATTGAAGGGCATATCCTTGTTTTCCAGTTTTTTTGCCACCACAAAGAGTACGGCTATAAATATTTTTGCACATGTCTTTTTCCCTATGATCTCTTTGGGGGTACAAACCCAGCAGTGGTATGGCTGGATCGAAGGACAGGCAGTCTTTTAGCACTCTTTGGGCATAGTTCCAAATTGCTATCCAGAATGGTTGGAGCAATTTACAACTCTACCAGCAATGCATTAATGTCCCAATTTTGCCACATTCCCTCCAACATTCATTACTCTCCCCTGCTGTCATTTTAGCTAGTCTGCTAGGTGTGAGGTGTTACCTCAGAGTTGTTGTGGTTTGCATTTCTCTAATTATTAGAGATTTAGGACACTTTCTCATGTGTTTATTGATAGTTTTGATTTCTTTATCTGAAAATTGCCTATTCATGTCCCTTGCCCATTTATTGATTAGAGAATGGCTTGCTTTTTTGTACAATTGATTTAGCTCCTTGTATATTTGAGTAATTAGACCTTTGTCAGAGTTTTTTGTTATAAAGATTTTTGCCCAGTTTGTTGTTTCCCTTCTGATTTTAGTTGCATTGTTTTTGTTTGTACAAAACCTTTTTAATTTAATGTAATTGAAATTATTTATTTTACATTTTGTAATTTTTTCTAACTCTTGCTTGGTTTTAGAATCTTTCCTTTCCCAATGATCTGACAAGTATACTATTCTGTGTTCACCTATTTTTCTTATAGTTTCCTTCTTTATATTCAAGTCATTCACCCACTCTGAATTTATCTTGGTGTAGGGTGTGAGATGTTGATCTAAACCTAATCTCTCCCATATTGTTTTCTAATTTTCCCAGCAGTTTTTGTCAAATAGTGGATTTTTGTCCCAAAAGTTGGGCTCTTTGGGTTTATCATACACTGTCTTGCTGATGTCACTTACCCCAAATCTATTCCATTGATCCTCCCTTCTGTCTCTTAGCCAGTACCATATTGTTTTGATGACCACTGCTTTATAGTATAGTTTAATATCTGGTACTGCTAGGCCACCTTCCTTCATGTTTTTTTTTTCATTATTTCCCTTGATATTCTTGATCTTTTGTTCTTCCGAATGAACTTTGTTATAGTTTTTTCTAATTCCGTAAAAATTTTTTTTGGTAGTTTGATAGGTATGGCACTAAATAGTAAATTAATTTGGGTAGAATGGTCATTTTTATTATGTTAGCTCATCCTACCCATGAACAATTAATGGCTTTCCAATTGTTGAGATCCAGTTTTATTGTTTGGAAAGTGTTTTGTAGTTGTGTTCATATAATTGCTGTGTTTGTTTTGGTAGATAGATTCCTAAGTATTTTATATTGTCTAAGGTGATTTTAAGTGGTGTTTCTCTTTCTACCTCTTGCTGTTGTGATGTGTTGGACATATATAGAAATGCTGATGATTTATGTGCATTTATTTTGTATCCTGCAACTTTGCTAAAGTTATTGATTATTTCTATTAGCTTTTTAGTTGATTCTCTAAGATTTTTTTTAAACCCTTGTACTTTGGTGTATTGTCTCATAGATGGAAGAGTGGTAAGGGTGGGCAATGGGGGTCAAGTGACCTGCCCAGGGTCACACAGCTGGGAAGTGGCTGAGGCCGGGTTTGAACCTAGGACCTCCTGTCTCTAGGCCTGACTCTCACTCCACTGAGCTACCCAGCTGCCCCCTTTCTAAGATTTTTTAAGTAGACCATCATATCATCTGCAAAGAGTGATAGCTTAGTCTCCTCATTGCCTATTTTGATACCTTCAATTTCTTTTTCTTCTCTAATTTCTATTGCTAGTGTTTCTAGTACAATGCTAAATAATAGAGGTGATAGTGGGCACCCTTTTTTCATGCCTGATCTTATTGGGAAGGCTTCTAATTTATCTCCATTGCATATGATGCTTCTTGATGGTTTTAAATATATACTGTTTATTATTTTTAGGAAAGGTCCTTCTAGTCCTATACTTTCTAGTGTTTTCAATAGGAATGGGTGTTACATTTTGTCAAAGGCTTTTTCAGCATCTATTGAGATAATCATGTGATTTTTGTTTGTTAGCTTGTTGATATAGTTAATCATGTGAATGGTTTTCCTAATGTTGAACCATCTTGTATTCCTGGTATAAATTTTACCTGATCATGATGGATAATCTTCATTTTCACTTGCTCAAGTCTTTTTGCTAGTTATGGGAACTGATTAAAAACAAAACACTAGTATAGAAGGAAATAGTGAAAGAAGAAAGGGCAGGACAAGGAGGGAGAATCAAAATGTCTGGGAATACATAGCTGATAACTCTGAATGTGAATGGGATGAACTCACCCATAAAACAGAAGGAAATAGCAGAATGGATTAGAAACCAAAATCTTACCATATGTTGTCTATAAGAAACACACATGAGACAGGCAGATATACATAGAACAAAAATGAAAGGATGGAACAAAATCTATTGGGTTTCAACTGAGAAAAAGAAGGCAGGAGTTGCAATCATGATTTCTGACAGAGCCAAAGTAAAAATATATCTGGTTAAAAGAGATAGGGAAGGTAACTATATCCTAATAAAAGGCAGTATAAACAATGCAGAAATATCAGTACTCCACAGGTATGCACCAAATGGTATAGCATCCAAATCTCTAAAGGAGAAGCTAGTGGAGCTCAAGGATGAAATAGATAGCAAAACTATACTAGTGGATGACCTCAACCTTTCCCTATCAGATCTAGATAAATCAAGCCAAAAAATAAATAAGAAAGAGATGAGAGGTGAATGAAATCCTAGAAAAATTAGAGTTCATAGATATATGGATAAAAATAAATAGGGAGAAAAATGAATATACCTTCTTTTCAGCAGCACATGGAACATTCACAAAGATAGACCATGTACTAGGACATAGAAACATGGCAAAAAATGCAAAAAAAACCCAGAAATAATAAATGCAACCTTACAAGATCATAATGCAATAAAAATAGTTATTAGTAAGAATATATGGAGAGGCAAACCAAAAACTAGTTGGAAATTAAATAATATGATTCTCCAAAATAAGTTAGTGAAAGAACAAATCATAGAAACAATTAATAATTTAATTGAAGAGCATGAAAACAGTGAGACTTCTTACCAAAACCTATGGGATACAGCCAAAGCAGTTCTCAGGGGAAAATTTATATCACTGAGTGCATATATTAACAAATTAGGGAGGGCAGAGACTAATGAATTGGACATGCAATTTAAAAAACTAGAAAATGAACAAATTAAAAATCCCCAGATGAAAACAATTAGAAATACTAAAAATCAAAGGAGAAATTAATAAAATAAAAAGTAAAAGAACTATTGAATTAATGAATAAGACTAGAAGGTGGTATTTTGAAAAAACAGACAAAATAGATAAAGTACTGGTAAATCTAATAAAAAAAAGGAAAGAAGAAAACCAAATGAACAGTATCAAAGATGAAAAGGGAGCCCTTTTTAAATAGGGACTTTGGGAAGAGTTCTTTGCTCTGCTGATTTCCTCTTAGTATGATGAGTTTTCTGATAATACAGTTTCCTGGGGGCATGACCATGATGGAGTCCAGTCCTTGTTGTTCTGAGATATTTTCTTATCCATTCTGCCACTCTCATTTTATTGGATTGTTTAATTAATTCATATTTATTATTATGATTGTTTAGGTTTTGTCTCCTCCATTTGTTTCTTTTGTATTGATTTTTAGTTCCCTTTCTCTTCTAATCAATACTTCATTCCTGAAATTAGATTTGCTTACATGAATTTCATTCTAGACAATTTCCATAGACTCTCCCCTTCCAGTTCTGTTTACCTCTTACCCAACTCCCACCTATGGCTCCAAGAAACTATCATGTACAGGGGCCACATCTCTGCAAAACCATCTCCACAGATGAAATCTAAGTGTGAGGTTAACTGACAGACTTTGAACTTGTCAGTGAGTTAGTAGGATTTTCTACCTCAAGCATGTGAAGATTTCCTCTGGCAGAATGTGCAAAGGAGAACAATTTGTTCCAGTGGCTATGAAGGCAACTAAAGCAGGTATTGTGGCCTGCTTAGATCATCATCAGTCACTGAAGCTGACAAGGCCATCCACTCTATCCCAAACCATCATCCTTATTTTTGCTTTCCCACTGGACTTTGATGACTTTGAAAGAGAAAGTGAGGCTGATGACTTTGTACCATTCTGCCTCACTTAAATCCAATTTACATGTAATTCAGGATCACATAGTTAGTTGTTTCTCTTTGGAAATCAAAGGACACACAACAATAACAATCATTACCAAGTTACTTGAATTTACTTAAGGTGTTAATTTTGTTTTCTTTCTTTGTGTATCCCACAAATCTTTTTATATTTCCTCGCCCAGAAAAGCTTGTTTTTAGAAATCTTCCCACTCTTACAATCCCTTAGTTTCAGTAACATTCTTTTGTGATGTTCTTTTCTAAGAAATTTTCAGTTACTTTGTCTTTCCCCTAGTTTCAAGTTATTTCTGCCCTGTTCTGAATTCTATGTTTTTGTTTCTTCTTCATTCTTCTTGTATTCCTCATGAGAAGTAGAAGTTTACAGTACCAATTTTTGATCTATCCTCTATCCAGTTATTATGTTAGTGAATCTGCATATCTTGGTCAATTTTTTTTTCATTTTTGTCTCTGATAGGTCTTTTTGCTGTAACTCACTCTGAATGCCATGAATTCATAAAAGAAATAGTAATGTGTGGTAGATGTATGAAATGGCACAACTTGAAGACAACAGACTGCTTAGGTGAGCAGAGGCAAGTTTATCCTTTCTCATGAGAAAGGGCACATGACCAAATATGGCCAGTGCATCTGGGCAGCAAGTACACAGTTGTATGGTCCCTAATGCAATACCCTTCACCCCATCTTTCTCGCAGTTCATCACTGGCTGGTGATTATAGGCTCATAGTCTTGGGGTGAAGTTCCAACCAGTCACAATCATACTCATACATTTTATTCCTTATAGGGCAGGTGGGATGTCTATTTAGCAAACTCAGATTAGTTTAAGGTGACATGGCTTTGAGAAATTAGATGCTTCCTAGGAAGATAGAAATTAACGCTCTCATTTCTGTGTTTTGAGAGAAGTCCATCATTCTCTATACTCCCTCACATAAGTATCTCATTACCCTGAGTCATGATGCTGGTACTGCCTTCTGTACTTATAATAATCACTCATGACTAAAGCTTGTAGATCCTGTCTCTATTTTTGTGTGTTCCCTAGGTGTTAGCTTACTTCACTGATCCGTATGTCTCTCTCCCAGGACAAGATGCAGTACTAAGAATTGGAATCCTTTCTTTGATAAAATGGTCTTCTATTATGCCCATCTCTCATAGATGAAACCATTATATGGTCCCTGTTTTTTAATGTGGATATTCCTCTATCCCTCACTCTGAGTAGGACCTAACTTTCATTTCAACCCTCCAACTAAGCCTTCCTCTCTATTGCTTTTATACTATTGTTTTTGCCTCTACTTCCCTGATCCATATTTGTTGAGGAACTAAAAGAAGCTCACTCCTCTTTCTTCTTCTTTTTTTTTTTAAAACCCTTACCTTCCACCTTAGAATCAATACTGTGCATTGGTTCCAAGGCAGAAGAGAAGTAAGGGTTAGGCAATGGGGGTTAAGTGACTTGCCCAAGGTCACACAGCTATCTGCAGCCACATTTGAACCTAGGACCTCCTGTCTCTGGGCTTGGCTCTCAATCTATTGAGCCACCCAGTTGTCCCTGAAGCTTACTTCTTATATGCTCACTCCCTGGATACTACTTCTTACCTTTCCTCTTTATGAGTAAGCAGCTTCTCACTATGTTGCTTCCCTGTATTTTCTACCCTGAATCATTGATTCTTTGAAAGGGAACCATGGAATTTTAGGCCATGAGAATATTTAGTTTTTCCTTCCCTTCTCCTTTCTCTTTAAGAACTATTTAAATATTTAGTTTCTTATACACTTTTTATACCTTGATTATCTTTTTGTTCTTTCTTCTATCCTTTGATCTATAGTTTTTATTATCATTACTACACAATAGCCTAGAAACATATATGAAAATGATTTCATTGCTTAATCTTTTGTTGATAATTGTACTATTTACCTTTCTTGTGTTTCTTCTGAGTTTTACCAACAGTGTTTTGTTCACTTCTGTTTTGTTGCTGTTGTTGTTATTAAGGGAATGCCTCAATGCTCCTCTTTAGTTGAAGTTTTTTTTTCCATTTATTTGGCTGAGTTTTGCAGGATATAGTATTCTGGACTGTATCTTAAGCTCTTTTGGTTTTGAGACTATCCTAGTCCATCATTTTCTCTGATTTCTTGTAACTAAAGTATAATTCTGCATTATTTCAGCTGAAGCTCCTCTATAGCTAAAAGTCTTTATAATTGTTTTTTTTTAACATGGAAAATTTTGAAATTTAACCATTATATTCTTCATAGATTAAAATTTGGTGTTTATATCTGGTAGAAATCTATCCTAGGAGCTTGCCCAGGTTTCTACCACATCAGGAAAGTCCTGAAGAAGAAAAACAGTGTGGTTCAGGGGAGAAAACGAATTTAGAATCAGAACATTTGAATTTGAATCCTAGGTATGCCATTTGCTACCTGGAACTGCACTTTTTAGACTTTCTTTACCATCTATGGAAACACCTTTATCTCGAAAGTTTATTCCACTTTTAAACTTCTAACACTGGAACTCTTTATTTGATTGAATGAAAGAACCTCCATTTTTAAGGAGAATGCCCAGACCAGCTAAGTCTTCATTCCTCTTTATATTTTACTCTTGATTCTCTGGACTTTCTCTACCATGTACCCTGGGTACTATTCTCTCTCTCTCTCCTTTCAGCTACCTTTAAAATGCCTTCATTAATTAGAATATAAACCCTTAGGTCAGCAACGATCTGTCTTTTTGCTTATATTTGTATTGATAACATTCAGCATAGTGCCTAGAACATAGTAAGTGCTTAATAAATGTTTATTGACTTATTTAAACATTATAACTTTAATCAGTGTATTGCATCATTTCATAGAAGATGGTATTCAGAATTTAAAATTTATCTTTTTTTTTTTCTGGGAGACTTTTGATCCTTAAGTTATATCTGAAAATTCTCTTTTCCAGACAGTTACTTTGACTTGAATTAGATTCATATGGTTTTTCAAAGTTTTTCTTTTCATTCTCTTCTGCTACATTTTCATCCACTTCTGAATTTTGGAATTCCAATATTCTATTCCCTTTTTTTTCAGTGCCTCTACTACTTCAGAGATCTTATCCTTTGTTCTTATTTGTCTACACTTCTGTTTACCTTTATTATTTTTTCTTTGAGAGTTCTTATTTCCGAATTGATTTTAATTCTAATATCATCATTAAAAAGATTTCTTTTTTGAACTATTCTGGAACTTCTTTCTGTTGTTCCATGATTTCTGGGTAGTTAATAGAATTCTCTCTCTGTCTCTCTCTCTGTCTCTCTCTCTGTCTCTCTCTCTGTCTCTCTCTCTCTCTCTGTCTCTCTCTCTCTCTCTCTCTCTCTCTCTCTCTCTCTCTCTTTCTCTCAACACTAGTAGCAGTTCTAGGACAGAAGAGTAGCAAGTGTTAGGAAGTCAGGATTAAGTAACTTTCTCAGTGTCACACAGTTATGAAGTGTCTGAGGCCAGATTAGAACTCAGGTCTTATAGACGCCAGGCCTGACACTCTATCTACTGTGCTACTTTGCTGCCTGAGTGGAATTCTCTTTTTTATTAAGGGTTTTTTATTCATTTTCCTTCATAAAATAATACTTAGTCCAATGTATTAGGGTTCTTTTTTTGAATGGTTTCATTTTTTCTTCTATCTTTGTGAATCTTGCTTGGGTGCTAGGCTTAAACCCAAATATTCTCTCTTGATTTTTTGTTTTTCAATTTTCTTCTTGTACTTTAGCTTGTCTTCCTCATTTTTTGGCTTTTCTCCCTTTTTCTACTGTGGTGTGAATTTTTTCTTTTACATAGACTTCTGAAAACCTTTGTCTCTTCAAGTCAGAGGTTTGAAGAAGCCTAGGAGTCTGTCCAGAGTAAACTCTATTGTAAGATGTTAGTTTCTGATTTATTTTCCCATGGACTTAGACATCTATTCTCCTCTAACTAATGTCATTTCACAATATTTCTCACTTTTGCCCTCCCGTTGTGCTCTCTTCCTTAATGTGACTAGAAAGAAACAAGGTATTAATATATTCCATCACCTGTGGGATGGGGTGGGGTTCATGCTGAGTTATTGCCACTGGGGAATCAGATTGAGAACTCAATGGGCGGGCCCCAAAGGACAAGACTATTGAATTGTTTTGTATTGGATATATCAACAGGGTTGGTTAGGAGTAGGGATGATGAGTGGAAGCTTTAAGTATTTATGTTGTCTGATGTTATAGTTTCTGCCTTATTTTTTAGTTCATTTTCCTTTCTCTACCATGATGTGAATCTTTTCTCTTACATAGACTTCATAAACCATTTATTGAAACCACATTCATTCCTCTAGGTCAGTGATTCCCAAAGTGGGCACTACCACCCCCTGGTGGGTGCTGCAGTGATCCAGGGGGGCTGGTGATGGCCACAGGTGCATTTATCTTTCCTATTAATTGCTATTAAAATTTTAAGAAATTAATTTCCAGGGGGTTAAGTAATATTTTTTCTGGAAAGGGGACAGTAGGCCAAAAAAGTTTGGGAACCAGTGCTCTAGGTTGTCAATATCCCTCCTAAAATGTAGAATACTATGTGTCAAATGCTAGGTGACCAGGTCTAGGAAGATTACTCTTCTTATTCCCTTGGACACCATTTCTCTTAAAGTACCCCAATTCTAGGGTAGAATTAACTAGTTTGGCTTCTAGATGACATTGTTGACTCATGTTGAATCCTCAATGGATATTTAAATGTTACAAGGATAAGGTATCCAAATTCATTAAACTGAGTGATGTGGCACAAAATTCCTTTGGATTCATTGGTTATAACCAGAGCTTCCAAGCTGAGAAACTCAAGGGCCATTCTCAGAGGGAATACACAGAGCAATATCATCTGCAAGACTGTACTCATTGACCATTGGTTACCCACCCATAATCCTGAATAAACTCATTTCTAGGTGGGCTTTTCACATAATGACTCAAGTAGCTCTGGAGCAAGGACAGAGTCAGAACCAAGTAAAGCAAGATGACTATCCTCTGTTACTCTTCTTTTGATCTTCCTTTGGTTTTGAGGCTGGAATAGGGTAGGCAGATATGGGAGGGGATAATTAAAGTAAAAGCTAGAGAAAAGCAAGTGATATGGTAGCTAGGCTCAGTGGCAACTACTTGCAGAGAGCTTTGGTACATTAGGCTTAGATGTGGAGCATCAGTAGCTACACATATACTAGCTTACGCTACATTAG
This sequence comes from Gracilinanus agilis, assembly GCF_016433145.1. Lineage (NCBI taxonomy): Eukaryota > Metazoa > Chordata > Mammalia > Didelphimorphia > Didelphidae > Gracilinanus > Gracilinanus agilis. The sequence goes on along the minus strand of NC_058131.1, from coordinate 386,428,597 downwards.
TCAGAGCCCATAAACACTTCTATAGAGAGACAGTGGGTTTAATTGAATAAAATATATCATTGTATTCTTTCCTGCCAGGTTCACTGTTCTTGTTGACTTTTTCCACTGCCATTTGCTTTTTGAAAGTAGGGGAGGTACTCCTCTCTCAGGAAAAATAAGTCAGAATGCTGAAAATACTCTCTTCTCCTCCCATGAAAGCCAAGACTTTCTAATTGAGATGGTCTCTTATGTGGTCATGGGTAATCAAGAGGTATTTGGCATAGCTTAGAACTTCCTTGCTCCTTTAAACCTCATGGAAAACTCTATAGATCTGTGTTCCATATTTGTATAGGTACCTAGTATTTGCCATGACTATGATCCCAATACTAATGTATCTCACTTTATCAAGATGATTGAATGGGGAAGTCCACTCAAGATTCATTACAAAATTGCACATGTTTTCACCTGAAAATGATGGTCAAAGGGTTTTCTGGACATAGATTGATGTCAGTCAGATAAGCCAGTATGATATAGAGAAAAGAATATTTATCAGGGAATCTAAAGACTTAGACTTTTGAATCATGATGGTGCTGCTTACTAGCTGCATGACTTAAGCAAGCTGCTTTTCCATTAAGTTTTCTAGTATCTAAAGCAGAGATAGTAAGTCTTTCACTCAATTTCATAAATTTGTTGCAAAGAAAGTAATGTGAATTGTTTATTATAATTATATTTGAGGTGTTTACCCCAAAAAAGTTATTGCACAAATATCTTTAATCTTGGTTATTGCTGAAAAATTCCTGATAGAGAAGAAATCAGATTATAACAGGGAGAGGATGATGGTTAGTTGGTTAGCCTGCCTCTTTTTTCTTTTGTAATAAATTACAGTGTTTTGTTTTATTTTGCTGTTCTTTCCATTTACATTGTTGTAGTCATTGTCTATATATGTTTTCTGTTTTTGTTTGCTTAATTTTGAATCGGTTGATATAATTCTTCCTACTCTTCTCTGAATTCATTGTATTTGTCCTCTTGAATGGTTTATAAACATTTCATAACAATGATGTTCCACAATTGCTCCTCATTGCCCATGGTTTTTGAAAGCAAAAAGAAAACACACTCATGGCTATAAGAGAGATTTCTTAGAGACACAGGGGAATCATTGCCGCCAAGTTCACAATTCATCTGGATCCTGGGAAAGTGGTGTTATTCTACATCTAGGACATATCCTAAGAAAAATTAAGGTTTTGAATATTTTTGGTGGTTCTGTTTCACTGAGGGAACCCCCCTCATCCCACAGCACACTCTCAGGGTATTTTCTCAAGAACTCTGTTCTATAGCTCATGGCAGTTTGGTATAGGCAAAGTGGATAAAGGGTTCAAGTTGGAATTAGCAAAAGAATAATAATAGCTTAAATTATATAGCATTTAAGTTTGCAATTCACATGTGTTTTCTCATTTGACTCTCAAAATAACCCTGTGGGGTAGGTGCTATTATTGTTATTCCAGTTTTACAGATGAGAAAATTGCGGTTCAGAGAAGATGACATTTTGCTAGGAGGACTTAGCTAGTTTGGTATTTAAGGTAGTATTCCAACCTGGTCTTCCTGTTTCCAAGTCCAATACTCTATTCTCCACAGCACTTAGCTATAGCTGACACTTCTTAGGTTATTTCATTTTTGTAAAATGTGGATAATAGCAACCACATCAAAAAGTTTTTTGTGAACATCAGTCAAGATTTAATCTCTCTCTCTCTCTCAATACACACATCTATACACACATATACAACACAACACACATGTGCTTATGTGTATATGCACAACACATATGCATGCACACACAGTGACATGTGTATGAATATATGTGCATATACAAACAATACACAAACATATATAACATGCATGCATACACACACAAAACCCATGTATGTAGATGCCCCAAACAATATATATATGTATCCATACATAGACACATAATACTTACATATCACACATACCCAAAACATACATATAATACAACAAAACATATATGTATATAAACAATTAACAATACATAACACATGCAAATCAAAATATATGCAACTGTATATATGAATACATATAAGCATATACACACATACCCAAAATAATACGTATATCACAGTACATACATGCATATATCTATATACAGCACAAACATAATAATGTATAACACATGTATACATGCAACACACATAGCCACAACAATATAGATACATGTACACAATGCATATATGCATATAAACACATTTGCATACAATATATGTATATATACACCTATATACCCAACAATACGTATATGTATTTACACATCACAGTTATGTGAATATATAGATGTGTATACACATAATAGAACATGTATGTATATAAACACATATGTAGTATTTGATGAACCTTGAATATATGTCATATAAATATGTTACATAAATATTAGTTGTTATTATTGTTCTTAAAGGCAACATTAGAGGCAGAAGTTTCTTTGGTATATCCTACCCTTTTTCTGACCTTTATTCCCTTCTCCTCTCTGACTCTCATCCATTTCAATTGTCTTTATCTGTTGCCTCGAAGGGTATGATACCCACATCTATATTTTTCAGGCCTGACTTCTTTTCCAAGCCATATATTTATATCTTCAACTGCTTACAGGACATCTGCATTAGACTGTCTTACTGGAACATCAAATTCATTATGTCCTAAGCTACTCTTGCCTTTCTCCCTAAACCTATTCCTTTTCAGTTTTAATTATTTTTATCTGTGGCACCACCATTTACCCAATCTCTCCTATTTGAATATTTGTTTCTGTCTTTGACTACTTGTTCTCTTATCTCTCATATCCGATTGATTTCACCTTTTTCTTCCTTTCTTTCCCCAATACTACCACCCTAAACCAGGTCCTTACTACCATAATTTGTAGAATTGAAATTGCCTTCTAATAAATCTTGTGTCTATATTTTTTTCCTACTTCAACCTATCTTGAATAAACTTGCCAGAATAATCTTCCGTGAACATAAATCTGGCTATGCCACTCCTTTTTGCTTAAAAAACCAAACAAAACAAAACTTCAGTGACTCCTACTTGTATCCTGAATAAAATTTAAATGAGTTAGAATGGCATTCAAGGCTCTCTAAAATCTGCTACCATCTTAACTTTTCCAAACTTATGATATTACTGCTTTAACATACTCTAACTCAGTGGTTCCCAGACTTTTTTGGCCTACTGCCCCCTTTTCAGAAAAAATATTACTTAGCGCCCCCAGTCACATACTATCACCACTCCCTTACAGTTATTCACTGCCCCCAAATGCACCTGTGGCCATCACCGCCTCCATGGATCGCTGCAACCCACAAGGGGGCGGTGTTGTCCACTTTGAGAATCACTGCTCTAACTGGACTTCTCTTTGTCCCTTGGACTTGGAATGAACTAAAACTTCTTTTCCTATCTCCTTATCATCCTCCAAAATGCTGCTTGAAGGCCACTACTGCCAAGATGCCTTTCCTGCTCTTCTGCCCAACATCCCAAGCTTTATATGAGTTCTTACTTGTATTATATTTGTGTTCTTGTGTCACTCTCTTAGTTGACTGTATTCTCCCCAAAAGAAGGAATAGCATAGGTTTTCCAAGTCTACATTTCTGGTGCTGATAACAGTTCACTGTACATAGATGATACTTAGTAAATGTTCACTTAATGAACTGAAGTAATGAATCCTTGTTATATAGATTGGATGGAAAGATATTTGTTAATGGCTGCATGGTATTGATCACTTGACAGATAGTGTTCATGCACTCTGTTTCTTGAAGGACAGTCATAGAATGGGTTCTTAGAGGGGTCCAATCCAATCCAATCCAATCCAATTCATTAATCATTTATTAACTGCCTACTATGTGCCAGGCATCAGGTTAAGTGCTGGGAGACAAAAAGTGGCAAAAGAAAATCCTGTCCTCAAAGAACTTACAATTATTGGGGAGGGGAGAAGGCAACACACAAAAGGAGGAAGAAAAGTGGTGAGCGGGGTGGCAGTGGGGATGGGGGACCCCAGGAAATAGCCTGTATGCATTCCTCTTGTTGCGGGAATTGAAAGCAGGCAGAGCAGCAGGTGCAAAGATAAATGAATCAAAGGTCAAGTTTCTGCCCCTCACAAAGAAAGGCATTGGTAAGATTTTGGTCCTCTATCCTTAAACCCCTCCAGTCAGAGGGAGAAGACAGAGGAGAGTGGTATCAGTCAAGGCAGAATGATGATGAGATTAGAGGTGAGGAGCTTAACTTTCAAGAGGCATCTTCTGTAGGGTTTGAAATGTGGCAGAGAAGCAGATGTAAAGTAGAGCACCTTATTTTGCAGATGGGATAACTGAGGCAGAGCCAGACCCAAGTCTGAGACATGTTGTTATTGTTTAGTTTTAGTTCTGTTTCAGACTTTTCATGACTCTATTTATGGTATTCTTGGCAAAGACACTGGAGTAGTATATCATTTCCTTCTTCAGCTCATTTTACAGATGAGGAAACTGAGGCAAAAAAGGTTGAGACTTGCTCAAGGTCCCACAGTTAGTAAATGTCTGAGGCCATATTTGAACTCAGGAAGATGAGACTTCCTGACTCCAGGCCCTATGCTCTATCCACTGTGCCACCTAGATGCCAAATCGGAAACACAAGATCTCATTGTTTTTAATTTTAATTTTAATTTATTTTTTAATAGAATTTTATTTTTTAAACATATTTTCAATGGTTACATGATTCATGTTGTCTTCTTCCCCCTTCCCTCCCTCTTTCTGGATCTGACAAGCAATTCCACTGGGTTTTACATGTATTATCACTCAAAGCCATAAGATCACTTTATCATGGATATAGAGTTGGGCAAAATCACAAAAGTCCTGGAGGAGGTAGGGCAATAAATATTTATATAGTGACTGCTACTTTGTGCCAGACACTGGGCTATTATTTTTATAAATATTATCTCAGGTGATCTTCACAATAACCCTGTGAGGTAGTGCTATTATGATCCTCATTTTGCAGATAATAAAACCTAGGCAGAGAGAAGTTAAGTGACTTACCTAAGTGTTTGAGGCTGGATTAGAACTTGGGTCTTTTGGCTCCCAGGCCCAGTGCTCTATCCGCTGTATCACCAGGTGTATACAGTCAGATTTCCTCATATTACAGATGAGAAAGCCGAAGAGCAGGGACTTGTCCAAGGTCATAAAAGCAGTGTCAGAGGTGAGATTTGATCCTATATTCTTTGAATCCAAAGTCAGTTTTTTGCCCACTGGATTTGGTTGATGATCCATGACATGATGTCAACGATGTCACAGATAATCTAAAGCACTGGATAATCTAGACAAATTCCTCTTTATCTAACTTTTCTGGTTATATCTTGTTTTGGCTCAAAGGTTTCTGTTGCTATCCAATGGTGCAGGTAAAGGGCCAGATAGAGCCTTGGGTGTCAGAGAGAAGCCATTCTGGGATGAAAAAACTCCCAGTGGAAAAGATGCACAGGCATCATTGGGAGCTGACAGTAATCTCGACATCTCAGGACCTAGGTATTGCCGATCTGTTTCACTTCAGTAGTCTGAGGAAACAAGAAAACTATGAATGCCTTCAACAAAACTACCCCTTTGGCTCTCTAGGGGTGAAATGACTCTGTCTTGTCTGTCTGCAACATTATAGTGTGCTTTGACTTGTTTTCTCTTTGAAACTATAGGGAGCCCTTTCCCATGTTGAAAAAGATGGGCTTGATTCTTCCTATTATTTTGGTTATCTTCAAAGGTTAACTCCATTGACTGTATTTTCATGAGCCCCTTTACATCTGGCCATCAAGTTTCCAGCTGCCCTCCCTATCTGGGTCTTGAATGGGTGACCTTATAACGGCAGGAGGCAAACATACACTTTTCCAATCTGCCAAGCTCAATATCTTTTTGCTTAAATGTTAGATGGATTTATGTTATTGCTCTAGGAGGCAGTGATCCGGGGAGGAATTAGTGTCCCTGAGAGGGCTCCTGTCTTGTTAAAATGGCACCAGGAGGATGAGGTCACTTGCCCAAAGCCACTTGCGGTGGTCCAAGTCATTTTTTCTCCTTTGCTCCTCACCCCACATTAATTTATCCATTCCAGTCTTTTATGCATCCTGAGAACAGGGGTGGATTAAGAATCTACAGCTTTGGCTGGGCAGCCTTGTTTACTGCACGGTACAAAGTGGCTGCACAAGAGTGCTGCTATATTTGTATATAGCTGGGGCTTTCTGAATGAAAAACCAGGAGATTGGTAGCAGTTGACTAACAGCACAGGGATGGCTCAATGCTTCCGTGATCTCTTTTTATGCACAGCAAAAGTGTTAGAAGTTCCTCCTGTGTATATAGGTTTGAAGAATTAATGGAGATCTTTTCTAGCCATGTTGTCTGTGGAAGCATCTAGACCCTTGAGTACTTATGACACTTTCTCACAACTGTTGCTGATACAGGTATGACTTTACTGGTATAGTAAGTTGTTCATGGAAAAAAAATGGAGTGCCTGTAGAGGCCCAAGGCACCAGGAATATCTAGATAAGAATAGAGGGATAAGATCCCACTTTTATGTTGGAAGTCTAGCCTCTGTGGCTTCATGGGATTGACCTGCCAAAGTCTGCACCCCTCTGGCATTAGATTTGGAGCTTCTTAAGAGCAGAGGCTATCTCTTGCCTCTTTTTGCATACCCAGCACTTAGCACAATAACTGGCACATAGAAAGGGTTTATTAAATGTGGATTGATTGATTGTTGTAGCCTTCTAGTTTCCAGGTGTGAGGGGGTGAGGGTGACTTGTAGGTAAGTTGACCTCATGAGAGCCATAAATTCACTGTACGTTCAGTGTCTGTACCCTTAATCTTTACCCAGGGGGCGTATTTCTATTCCCCCACCCATCCCTTGGTGAAGTGTAAGCTCTGTGAGGGCAGGCCTGGGTTTGGTTTTGTCATTATATTCCTAGAGCCTATCCCAGTGCTTGGCATAAATAGCAGGGTCCGTACATTCTTATTGAATTCTTAGGCTGAGTCCTCAGTCTTATCATGAGATCTAAATCCTCTGCTCTCAGTGAGCTTCAGGTGTGCTAGCATAAGGCATTTTCATGCTATTATGTTTTGCTTCACTATTTTGCTATGAGAGAGAATTCTATTGGGAACTGGGAGGTGTGGGCAGAGGGAGTGTCTTGGGAAATGACAGCAGTGTAAAAAATTGTTAATTAAACAAACAAGACAAAAGATTAAGATGCCAGATATTCTCAGTGGACCTTAGATATAGCCAATAGAAAACAAACTGTAACTTGAGAAGCATAACCTATTATGAAGGCATATTGAAGTGAGGAACTGGGACAGTGTATGAAGAAATGAAAACAGCAACGTAGTAGTTATGGTGTTGCCTGGAAAATGGAGGTGCTTGCTATGGAAAGATTGGTCATTAGTACTATAGGAGATGCTGTACCTGGCAGACACATTTTCATTTAATCTGAGTGATCTGGTTTATTGATTTTATATTACCCAGATTCTGATTGAATTTTTTTTGGATCAGTCTTACCTCTTCCAATAGACCAGAAGCTTCTCGGGCAAGGGGACTATGCCTTATATGTACATACACCTTCACTGTCTAAGTCTTGTATAGAGGAGATGTTCATATACGTTGCCAATTATGATTTTGCATCAGCTACTGTGTGGCAAAGCTAGGATTCAAATCTATGTCTCCTGATTCCCAGTTTATTTTTTATTTTTTATTTTTTTACTGTGTGAAGATGCCTTTCAACTCTCCAAATCACACTATGAGGTGAGTTATTTCTGGGAAAGTTTCCTACAAAGAGCTAATCCCATCCATAGTATATGGAGTCTTAGCCAGCTTCAAATACTTCCTTTTTATGATTTTTACCTGTACCATCTTTTTCTTCTAATGTTAATCTTGAGCCTGAAGCCATCTGTTTGTCTGAGTTTCTTGAGGTAGAGCCCAGCTGCTGGAGTATGGTATCTTTTCTGTTGACAGTGAATCCAGAAAATTAATTTGACAAAACATCCTCCATTCTTTCCTTCCTCCATTCTCTTTTTTTATTAGTTATCATGCAATAATAATAACAGTAGCAGCAATAATGATAGTTGTAGCATACCCTCTGAAGTTCCCCAACTCAACATTTGTCATTTACAAATGTCACAAATGTTGTAGTGAAGTGAATTCCTCAGGTTGTAGAGTTCTCTATGGCTTCATATTCTTACAACTCCAACTCATGGGCCCTCACCACTGTCCTAATTTTTAATAGTTAGTCAATGCACAATTGGCTCAAAACAGAGGCATTGACTGAGAAATCTTAGTAGCCATAAAACATTCCCACAATAAACCTGATGCACATCCTCCTATTTATATGTACACAGCATCAGCAGGAAGAGTGGGCACAGACTCAGAATACACTGGTGATGAGACACATATAGGGATTATATGTGGCCAAGGCATCTCATGCTTCTAACACAGTAAGGCTTTATTGTCCTTTTCCTTCTTGTGGTGTCCTTTTGATATTCCCTCTTGGATGCATTCATTAACTCGGGTTCCCTTTATTCTAATCTTTCAGCTCAAACTTTGACTGTCAATGCCAATTCTTTTTTGAAACTGGTCAGCTCTCTCTGTCACCAAAGGTCATGTCCTGAGAAGTTGTTTTCTTCTTCTGACTTTTTGTGATTGTGTCTTTCTATAGAATGTATCCTGTTTTGTAAAGGTTATCTGGGATATGGCTTATTTTTAGCTGGCCAATAGCTAATTGTTAATACCTAACTACCTATCCCTGGGCAGCAAAGTGACCTAGTAGGCTTGGAGTCAGGAAGACACATCCTCACAAGTTCGAATCTGGTCTCAGATGCTTACTAGCTGTGTAACCTTGGGTAGGCTGCTTAACCCTGTTTGCTTCAGTTTCCTCATCTGTAAAATGAGCTGGAGAAGGAAATGACAAACCACTTTAATGTCTTTGCCAAGAAAACCCCAAAGGGGGTCCGAAGAGTGGGACATGACTGAAATAACTGAATATTTATCCTTGCTGTGATTTTATCAACAAAGCTTGGGATGAGAATCAATTGGTCAGGGAATGGTAGGTGATAATGATAGTGGAAAATCTTTGCCTTTGTATGTTAAGACTTTTTGAGTTTTTCAAAATCAAATTGGATCAATGTGAAGAGGAAGAACACATTTAAAGCAATTAACACCTAAGCAACACCAGAGCTAATGCAAATTTTGGAATTATAAAATATAGTATAACATACATGGAAATTAACCTAACAAAATCTAGTACACCTTACCATAGTTTGAGAAAGATAAATATTTCATCATCAAAATGGAGAAATTATTTTTATAGTGCATGATAAACAGGTAAAAAATGAAATCTATACTTTTGGAATAAGCAGAAATCACTTCACCAAGAAAACGAAGGGTTGATAACAGGTAAATACCATTGTAGTTGTCAAATGTAAAAAAAAAAATTGGTTTACCACTAAATAGAGTCTGTGAAATGGCTAAGATCCAAGAGTTACATCCAAATGAACTTAGCCAATAATGTCAACAAACAAGCCACAAACTGAGTCTGAGTACCACAGATTTGTTTTTGGAAACAGAAGATGGCAATTTAGGACCAAGCCATGACTACCAGAAATTATAGAAGGGGAAATGATGAGCAGGGTAATTGTGGAAAAACATATGAAAGACCTATATGAAATTATGAAGAGTGAAATGAACAGAACCAAGAGAACATTATATGCAGCAATAGAAATACTGTTTGAAGTGTGGAAAAATTAAAATTGAATTGATTTTTTTTCAGAAATAACTTCCTTTTTGACCCCCAAAACAGTTTGATTTAAAAAACTATAAAACTATTTCTCCTTCAAGCTGTAAAACGGGTTGGGTCTTCCTTTCTTTTGTATAGATGTAAAAACTGGCAGGGTAGAGACTTCTCTATTTGTAAACTAAAGCTTGAATAGGTAATGAAATCAACTAGACAGTTGCCAGTTTGGGAAGTGTGCCATCACATGGCAGGAAAAGGACCTCTTGGAGTCTTTCTGAGACCCACCTATTCCTGTGATGATGTGGTAAGGGAAGAGTTGAGGTCTCTGAGGTCATACCCTGTGGGACTGATGAGGTATTGAGTGATGATGTCAGAAGGAATATATATTGGTTTATGGGGCAGGAATTCAGGGTTCTTTTTGCCTCACTGCTTGCTCTTTCTCCTCTATCATCTGGCCGCTCTGTCTATCTGCCTGTCTCACTCCTAACTCAGACTAGTTCCTGATTTTGCTGGTGTTTCAGCCTCTATGCTCTCTGTCTCTGTCTCTGTCTCTGTCTCTGTCTCTGTCTCTGTCTCTNGCCTCTATGCTCTCTGTCTCTGTCTCTGTCTCTGTCTCTGTCTCTGTCTCTGTCTCTGTCTCTCTCTGTCTCTCTCTCTCTCTTTCTCCTTCCCTCCCTCCCTCCCTTCCTCCCCTCAGATAATGGCTCAAGTTCTGTGGTGTCTGTTTGGACTGTGAAGGAATCCATTAGCTAGTTATGTTTTTTTGAACAGCAGATTAATAAATTGATATTTTAAAACTAAAAATACAGCCTCCAGAGAATTTCACTTGTTACAGAAGAATGACTTGTATATGTCCACCTCCAGAGAAAGAACTGATAAGTAGAAATAAATAAGACATAGTTTTATATAGATATTTATATATACATATATATCAAATGATGCTTTCTCCACTGTGGGGAGGGAAAGGAAGGAGAGAATTAATTGGAATGTAACAATGTAAAAAACAAACAAATAAAGGGAACCTGGACTTAGTGATCAATATAGATTATGCAAGGAAATAGTAAAAACAAAACAAAATAAAACCCCCAAACAATTTTGCAACATTTCATCATTCATTGTGAAGATTTAGCAACTACCATGTACCTAGAAAGACATAAACTAGTACACAGAATGATACAATAGAAGCTCATCGGCAGATGACAAATCCCTATACTATAAAAATAGGTCTTAAAATATCTTTGAGAATTCCCTCAATAAACTGTACTGGAACCAGAGGATTATCATAGACAGAAATGTTGCTTACAGTCTCTTAGACATATCATTGATCCTTAAAACTTAAGAACAATACTTTTAATAGCTGTCACTATACCAAATACCCATAACCTCTAAGCTGTTTGGCATAAAAAAGCTTAAAAAATATAGAGTCCTAGCAAAAGAAATAAAAATCATATGGGAACAGAAAGAAATGCATCTCATCATGCCATCCTGACTACTATTAGAGTTGTCCTGGAGATACTTTCAGTGAGCCTATAAAAGATGAATTTGTCTCTTAATACTTTTGCTTATTTAACTACAAAAACATCATTTTATCTACTTGTGCAGTGGTCTACAGAGCATTATACAGGGTGTCCCAAATGTTTTAGTACAATCTTGAATTTAAATTGCTTAAAATGCTTTAAAAGCTTAATCTTTATTAACTTAAAATTCTACTTAAGACTTTTGGGATACCTTATATACAAAAGAACAATGTGTAACAAAAAATGAGAACAAGATAATAACAATAATAAGATTATAGGATCACTGATGGATGGACCATATGCTTGGTTGGTTTCCAGAGAATATTAAGAGAACTAGAGATGTTCCATCTCCCAACTCCAGTCATTTTCACTGACTGCCATAACACATGTATAGAATATTCTCCCTACTCATCTCTGCCTCTTGGCTTCCCTGGTTTCTTTCCCATGCCAGCTAAAATCCTACTTTCTACAAGAAGCCTTCCCTGATCCCTCTGAATCCCAGTGCCTTCTCTCCATTGATTATTTCCCATTTAGCTAATTTGTACAGAGTTGTCTGCACGTTATTTCCCCTTCTTAGACTGTGGACTCCTTGAGAGTAGGAAACTATGTTTATGAATAATTGCTATGTCATGTTTTTATTTAAATATTTTTTTAGAAAAATTTTCCATGGTTACATGATTCATGTTTTTTTTCATTTTTTTATTTTTTACATGATTCATGTTTTTACTTTCCCTTTCAGCCCCTCTTTAGCCCCACCAATATCCAATGCGCATATCCCCTGGTTTTAACACATGTGATCAGTCAAGACTTATTTACATATTATTAATAGTTGCATTGGTGTGGTCATTTAGTGTCTACATCCCCAATCATGTCCGCATCAGCCCATGTGTTCAAGCGGTTGTTTTTCTCCTGCAGTTCGTCTTCTGAATGTGGGTAGCGTTATTTTCTATAAATCCCTCAGAATTGTCTTGGGTCATTGCATTGCTACCAGGACAGAAGTCCATTACATTTGATTTTACCACAGTGTATCAGTCTCTGTGTACAATGTTCTTCTGGCTCTGCTCCTTTCGCTCCGTATCAATTCCTGGAGGTCTTTCCAGTTGACATGGAATTCCTCCAGTTTATTATTCCTTTGAGCACAATAGTAGTCCATCACCAGCATATGCCAGAATTTGTTTAGCCATTCCTCAATTGAAGGGTATTCCCTCATTTTCCAGTTTTTTGCCACCACAAAAAGTGTGGCTATAAATATCTTGGTACAAGTCTGTTTATCTATGATCTTTTTGGGGTACAAACCCAGCAGTGGTATGGCTGAATCGAAAGGGCAGGCAGTCTTTTAGTGCTCTTTGGGTATAGTTCCAAATTGCCATCCAGAATGGTTGGAGCAATTTACAACTCTACCAGCAATGCATTAATGTCCCAATTTTGCCACATCCCCTCCAACATTCATTACTCTCCCCTGCTATCATTTTAGCCAATCTGCTAGGTGTGAGGTGGTACCTCAGAGTTGTTTTGAATTGCATTTCTCTAATTATTAGAGATTTAGAACACTTTCTCATGTGCTTATTGATAGTTTTGATTTCTTTATCTGAAAATTGCCTATTCATGTCCCTTGACCATTTATCAATTGGGGAATGGCTTGATTTTTTATACAATTGATTTAGCTTCTTGTATATTTGAGTAATTAGACCTCTGTCAGAGTTTTGTTATAAAGATTTTTCCCCCCAGTTTGTTGTTTCCCTTCTGATTTTGGTTGCATTGTTTTTGTTTGTAAAAAACTTTTTAATTTAATATTATCAAAATTATTTATTTTACATTTTGTAATTTTTTTTAACTCTTGCTTGGTTTTAAAATCTTCCCTTTCTCACAGATCTGACAGGTATATGTTCACCTAATTTTCTTATAGTTTCCTTCTTTATATTCAAGTCATTCATCCATTCTGAACTTATCTTGGTGTAGGGTGTGAGATGTTGATCTAAACCTAATCTCTCCCATATTGTTTTCCAATTTTCCCAACAGTTTTTGTTAAATAGTGGATTTTTGTCCCAAAAGTTGGGCTCTTTGGGTTTATCGTACACTGTCTTGCTGATGTCACTTACCCCAAGTCTATTCCACTGATCCTCCCTTCTATCTCTTAGCCAGTACCATATCGTTTTGATGACTGTGGCTTTAGAGTATAGTTTAATATCTGGTACTGCTAGGCCACCTTCCTTCACATTTTTTTTCATTATTTCCCTTGATATTCTTGATCTTTTGTTATTCCAAATGAAATTTGTTATAGTTTTTTTCTAATTCAGTAAAAACATTTTTTGGTAATTTGATAGGTATGGCACTAAATAGGTAAATTAATTTGGGTAGAATGGTCATTTTTATTATGTTAGCTCATCCTACCCATGAGCAATCAATGTTTTCCAATTGTTTAGATCTAGTTTTAATTGTTTAGAAAGTGGTTTGTAGTTGTGTTCGTATAATTCCTGTGTTTGTTTTGGTAGATAGATTTCTAAGTATTTTATATTGTCTAGGGTGATTTTAAATGGTGTTTCTCTTTCTACCTCTTGCTGCTGTGATGTGTTGGAGATATATAGAAATGCTGATGCTTTATGTACATTTATTTTGTATCCTGCAACTTTGCTAAAGTTGTTGATTATTTCTATTAGCTTTTTAGTTGATTCTCTAAGATTTTTTAAGTAGACCATCATATCATCTGCAAATAGTGATAGCTTAATCTCCTCATTGCCTATTTTAATACCTTCAATTTCTTTTTCTTTTCTAATTGCTACTGCTAGTGTTTCTAGTACAATGTTAAATAATAGAGGTGATAGTGGGCACCCTTTTTTCACGCCTGATCTTATTGGGAAGGCTTCTAATTTATCCCATTGCATATGATGCTTCTTGATGGTTTTAGATATATACTGTTTATTATTTTTAGGAAAGGTCCTTCTATTCCTATACTTTCTAGTATTTTCAATAGGAATGGATGTTGCATTTTGTCAAAGGCTTTTTCAGCATCATGTGGTTTTTGGTGGTTTGCTTGTTGATATGATCAATTATGTGAATGGTTTTCCTGATGTTGAACCATCCTTGCATTCCTGGTATAAATCCCATCTGATCACAAAGAATAACCCTAGTGATCACTTCCTGGAGTCTCTTTGCTAGTATTCTGTTTAAGATTTTTGCATCTATGTTCATTAAGGAAATTGGTCTGTAGTTTTCCTTCTCTGTTTTTGATCTACCTGGCTTTGGGATCATTACCATATTTATGTCATAAAATGAGTTTGATAGAACTCCTTCTTTGCTTATTATGTCAAATAGTTTGCATAGTATTGGAATAAGTTGTTCTTTGAAGATTTTATAGAATTCACTTGTTAATCCATCTGGTCCTGGGGATTTTTTTTAGGGAGTTCTTTGATGGCTTGTTCAATTTCTTTTTCTGATATGGGATTATTTAAGTATTCTATTTCTTCTACTGTTCATATATACAATTTATATTTTTGTAAATATTCATACATCTCACCTACATTGCTATACTTATTGCCATATAATTGGGCAAAATAATTTTTAATGATTGCCTTGATTTCCTCTTCATTAGAAGTGAGGTCTCCTTTTTCATCTTTGATACTGATGATTTGTTTTTCTTCTTTCCTTTTTAAAATTAGATTGACCAGTACTTTGTCAATTTTGTTTGCTTTTCAAAGTACCAGCTTCTAGTCTTATTTATTAATTTAATAGTTCTTTTACTTTCAATTTTATTGATTTCTCCTTTAGTTTTTATAATCTCTAATTTGGTCTTTAGCTGGGGATTTTTAATTTGTTCCCTTTCTAGATTTTTAATTTGAATGCCCAGTTCATTGATCTTTGTCTTATCTAATTTGTTAATATATGCATTCAAGGATATAAATTTCCCCCTGAGTACTGCCTTAGCTGCATCCCACAGAGTTTGGTAGGATGTTTCATCATTGTCATTCTCTTCAATGAAATTATTGATTGTTTCTATGATTTCTTCTTTAACAAAGTGGTTTCGGAGAATCATATTATTTAATTTCCAATTAGTTTTTGATTCGCCTGCTATGTCATTTTAAAAGTCATGTTCAATTCTTTATGACCCCATTTGCGGTTTTCTTCACAAAAATACTGGAGTGGTTTGCAATTCTCTTCTCAAGCTCCTTTCATACACAAGGTATTGAGTAAGCAGGGTGAAGTGATTTGCCCATGGTCTCAGAGCTAATAAGTTTCTGATGCTGGATTTGAACTTAGAAAGAAGAATCTTCGTGATTCTAGGCTTGGTACTCCATTCATTATGCTGCTTAGTTGAGTGTTTAAAAATGTTTATTGACTAACTGACTGATTAGTTAGAGCCCAACTCTAGCACATGGGTATATCCTCAGTAGATGAGAAACAGAAGTCAGTGGACAAAATTCACATAGGATTGGCAAATATGCATAGATTTAGATTTGAATCTTTGGAAGAAATATTCTAAAAAGTACTCTTGGTATAGGGTACAGTATTTTACTTAGGACCAAATAGTCCTGGGTTCAAATTGCACTTCCAATATTCACTAGCTATGCTCATGAATGAATAAATCATATAAACTCTCAGGGCTCTGGGTTCTTTGTAAAATGGGGATAATAATATTTGGAGTATCATCAGAGTAGCTATTTGCTATAGTAGCTTCACAGAGTTGTGTGAGGCTCAAATGAGTTAATATATGTAAAGCACTCTGTAAACTTGAAAGCACTATATATAAATGCCAGTTAACATTATTATCTACATCAGTGAGATCATAAATCCATTGAAGTGTTGAAATAACTAACTTATGTAATGCTTTAAGGTCGACAAAACACTTTACATACTTAATCTCTTTGAATGTTAAGTATAGAATTCACAGATGTGGCTCCAATCCCTTGACAAGAGCATAGATGTTAAATATAGCCACGAGTCAACCATCCAGGGTTCATTGAGCACCTACTATGTGGCCAGACTTATGCTAGGCTCTGCAAAGATACAGAAGGCCACGATTGCCTTTTTCCTCAAGGAATTTACGAAGCATTTAGGTAGACAAACAACACATAAAGAACAGCAACATTTCCCTCTCTGCTCCAATAGACTATAAGCTCTTTGAGAACCAAGACTTTGTATCTTTGTATCCCTAGTTCCTTGTCCAAGGCTTAGCCCACAGGAGTCATTATGCGTATTAATAAAGACTTATTGAACGAATAGATGTAGGGCAAACAAATTAAGGTTTCACATTCACAAGAGGCTTAGGAACTTTCTAAATACTTTTGTGGCTATGACCCTGTGAGTTAGCTAGAACAAATATCTCTATTTAACAGATGAGGAAATAGGTTCAGAGAAAAGAGTGAATGGCCCACAAATATGCCATTGGTAAGGATTGAGCTCCTGAGAACCAGCACAGCATTCTTTTCACTATTAGGATGATCAGAGAAAGCATCAGATAAGATATTATCTTATTTTAGTGTGGCCCAAACCTCTGATTTCACTGGTAAAGGGAGTTCAGGCTAAGGTAACTTCTCTTCTGATGCAGATTGGCATTGTCTCTGCAATGTTTAGTCTTAGAGAGTTATCTGAAGTAATGACAGTCGTGTAGCCAGGATAGAGCAGAGGTTGGGTGTCAAATTTCTGTCTCCTTCTTTATCTTCTATTTCAAACTGCCTCTCAGTGATGCTATTACAGATATATGAGTTTAGATAGAAAATAGAGCTTAAAAAGACTGTATGATATGAGAGAACCCTCAAATGATTAGGAAAATTCAGTTGGTCATATATTTCCTGGGACATCCTTATGTTACCTGACTCATTGAAGCATCAATAAGTAGAAAGGCCACTAGATAGAGAATCAAGAGGTTGGGTGTTCAGTCTCAGCTCTACCACTAATTCACCACATAACTCTAGATGGGTTACTTCATCTCCATGCTAGAGACTATGCTTGGCACTGTGGGGGCCAAAGAGATCACATAAGACTTGTTCCTTGACCTCAGGCAGCTTATAACCTAACAAGAAGTATACCTATAGAATAATATTAATATAAAATGGTACATTATAGGAGAGAGCCATGAGCAAAATGCTAGGTGAAGTTTGAGGGGTTAAAATTCCTGACTGACTAGAGGGATCAAGGAAGGATTCTTAGACAAGGTGGCACTAGACCTGGCAAGTTTCCACCATTGTAATGGTGGAAATGAGGGAAAAGGGAAGGGACTTCCACCATGGGAAATGGTTAAGTGAAGACATAGATTTGGGAGGAAGGAGTGTTATTCTAGAGATGGCAAGGCATCCAGTTTGGCTAGATCTTTGTGTATGTGAAACAGGCAATAGATTAGAGTAGTACCAGATCATGGAGGACCTTCAGTGAATGGATAAAATGTTTTAACTTTACTTGGTAGATAATAGGAAGCCATTAAAGATTTTTTTTTTTTTAAAAACCCTTACCTTCCATCTTGAAGTCAATACTGTGTATTGGCTCCAAGGCAGAAGAGTGGTAAGGGTAGGCAATGGGGGTCAAGTGACTTGCCCAGGGTCACACAGATGGGAAGTGGCTGAGACCAGATTTGAACCTAGGACCTCCCATCTCTAGGCCTGGCTCTCAATCCACTGAGCTACCCAGCTGCCCCCAACCATTAAAGATTTTTAAGGAGCAGAGTGATCCAAACAAATCTATGTGTTAAGAAGATTAGTCTGGTACCATATGAAGGAAGGACTGGAGTGGAGAGAGCAGAATCAAGAAGGCTTATGAGAAAACTAATACAATAGTCCAGATTTGTGATAATGAAGATGGATATTATGGTGATAGCAGTGGGAAAGTAGATGAAATTCCAGAGATGTTGTTGAGGTAAGAGGGAGTCAACAAGGCATGCA
Source organism: Gracilinanus agilis (assembly GCF_016433145.1). Taxonomy (NCBI): domain Eukaryota; kingdom Metazoa; phylum Chordata; class Mammalia; order Didelphimorphia; family Didelphidae; genus Gracilinanus; species Gracilinanus agilis. Next base: position 386,410,466 of record NC_058131.1, on the reverse strand, counting down.
TAGATTTAGAGGGATCTTAAAGACTATCTAATAAACACTGGCTAGCCTTTATATAGTGCTTTACAAAATGTTGCTTATTTGATTCTCACAACAATCCCGGGAAATAGGTGCTATTATTTTCTCTGTCTTATGATGAAGAAACTAAGGCAGGTAGGTTAAGTGATGACTTGATTAGGTGTCTGAGGCAGGATTCAAATTCAGGTTTTCCTGACTCCAAGTCTAGTGTTCTATCCACTATCTGCCTAGTCTGAACCCCTCATTTTATAGTTGAAGAAACTGAGGTCAAGGAAGATAAAACAACTTTGCTAGGGTCCCATAGGAAGTATCAGAGGCAAAGTTGGAACCCTGGTCTTTTCTGACTATAAAATTGGTGCCCTAATCATTGTTCCAAACTGCCTCTTTCTGAATATAAGAAATGAAAGAAGGGTAGCTGGGAGGCCCAGTGGATTGAGAGCCAGGTCCAGAGGCAGGAGGTCCTGGGTTCAAATGTGACCTCAGATACTCCCTAGCTGTGTTATCCTGGGCAAGACACTTAACCCCCATTGCCTAGCCCTTACCATTTTTTGGCCTTGGAACCAATATACAGCATTGATTCCAAGACAGAAGGTAAGGTTTTTTAAAAAAAAGAAGTGAAAGAAGGAAAAGCAAAACAGAATACAGAGGGAGGTTCTGAACTTAGGTGGCTGAGTGGGTAGTGGGACTACTGATAGAAATAGCAAAGTCCAAAGGAGCAGCAGGTTTCAGGAGTTGGATAGTAAATTATTGTCTTGGTTTCTTCCCTACAAAAGGAGTTAGACTAGATGACCTTCAGGTCTGGGGCATCTTGTGATTGAACCACTGTTTCAGTCTACAGTTGAGCACAGGCCAGGTGGATGAGCCAACTTTTACAATCCAGACTGACTCAGCTGTGAGCATATAGAAAAGGTCAGAAAGAGATCCAGAAATGACCTGAATAATGAACCAAATCTATTTATGGGAATTACAATCTAGCAGCAGGCTAAGAACAGTTGCAAAGCCCTTCCATAGCCTGCCTGCCAAGGGATGGATTCAACTAAACATGCCCACAGCCAGTGGAAGAGAGGCTGTCTCTGCATGGGGATAAGCAGGAAGGTGAGACAATTAGGGCTCTATTTCCTTTCCAAAAAGAATGGATGGGAGAGAACTGTTTTTCCCCAGAGACTTTCTCTAGGTTCTACTTCTTTAGTTTGATTCAAACCCCTTTAAAAAGGTTTTCCCTAGAATGGCAGATGTAGAGGGACAACGGGCCTTCAGGAATTCTGCTATAAATAGGACATTGGTATATTGGCTTGGCTAAAGCAAACAGGCATTTTTTTCTTCTGATAATGAGAGGCACAGTGTTTCTGGCCTTTAGGATACTCTATACTTACACGATTGACAGAAGGAATGAAAATAGCATAGAAAAGAAAATCAGAATGTCCATAATGGTGCAAATATAAGCTGCATTCTTTTCTCCTTCTCTCTACCAAAACTGGTTTGTATAAAACTTAAAAGCAGGCTGAAATGGATGTTATTTTTAAGTGTTACTTAACATACATATGCACACATATATAGTGAAAAACTCTCTCTATATATACATATTCTATAAAAACTATCCATATAATATATTTTCACCTTAAAGAGATTTTATTTTAGGACTGTGGTCCTTATTCATAGGTATCCTATATTTGCAATGTTATATCATTTTCTCCCTCACTCCTTTATACATATTTCAAATCAATTTAATTATATACATTTAAAAATTTCTACTATAGAGGAAAGACACTGTGCTTGGCACTAGAGACACAAACACAAAAAAGACAGTCCCTGACTTCAAGAAGTTTATAATCTAATGGGTGGGGGGAGATACAACATGCTTACAAGTAAGTATGGCCTAAGAGAGAATGGGATGTGGGAAAATCTAGGAAGGATCTAAATAGAATCTTAAAGGAAGATTTCAGGACAGTATGATTGTTCTTAGCTAGAAGGATGGGCTGGCAAATCAACTAACACTTCCTGGGAAAGATGGCATGTGAACTGAGCCTTGAAGGAAGAGGATTTCAATAGACAGAGATATTAAGATATTGCTGTTTCAAATTATGTGAACAATACAACAAACAAAAAACCCTGTATTTGTACTATGTGCAAAGCACAGGGTTACTCAAGGGGTTGGAAAATAAAAACAAGTCTCTTCCCTCAAGGAACTTACACTCTCTTGCTACTACAAAAAAATCAATATATTCAAATGGATATTGGCACATTGCTTGGGGATAATAGGCCAATTTCTTGCTTACTATCATTTTGATCTCACAGAAAGATGTGCATGTTCTAAAAGTTTTATTGATGTTTTTTAAAAATCTTGGAGTAATTTCTGTGGTGCAGTATACAGAGTCCTGGACCTAGAGTCAGAAGACTCATCTTTGTGGGTTCAAATCTAAATCTAGGCACTTATTAGCTGCGGGATCCCAGGCAATTCACTTAATCATTTGCCTCACTTTCCTCATCTGTAAAATGAGCTGGAGAAGAAAATGGCAAACCACTTCTGTATCTCTGCCAAGAAAACTCCAAAGTGGGTCACAAAATCTCAGACATGACTGAAAAATGATTAAACGACAACAATTTCTGGATGTGTATCATTTTCCTCCCCTCATCTCCCATTCCAGTCAATAAGCATTCCTGGGGAAACAAATAGTTAAGCAAAATCAACCATCACATGAACTGTGTCTAATTACATCTACTACATTTCACACCCATTGTACCCCATATCTCCAATAGAAAGAGTGAGGCACATTTCTAGAGATAGAATTTTAGGAGAAAGAAAATTTTAGGAGATATTTCTCAGCTTAGATAAAGGTTCACAGAAGGCACTCTGCTCACTTTGATCCTTAATTACTGCAATGAATTGCTTGATAAAATAGCATCTTTGGAAGAAGAGAGAGAGAGAGAGAGTTCAGTTAAATCCAGATTGATCAGCATTTTATGGTGTTATGACATCTGGAAACAGTGTGTTTCCTTAAAATAACAGTGTGGCTTCTAGTGAGTAGGTGGCAAGTGGTCAGCAAGTCATTGCTATTCTAGGGAGATGACTGAGGAAAAGTTTGGTCTAATTGTACCAAGAATAAGAAAATCTAAAAAAAAGAAGAGGTAGTATAATTCATGACATGCAACCATGCTTGCTCCTCAGTCTGCTAATCCTTCTCCTCCATCAATAAAGAATTAATTATTCAATGGCCTTTTTAGTTCCAAATTAGCCTGATGGCATTTCTTCAAATGGAAAAGAGGACAATTTATGAAGCAAGAACTGTGTTCTAACAGGAGTTTGAAGGTTGGGGAGAATAGAATGAATACCCCCTCCCTCAGGGAGCTTATTAAAAGAATTCATGTGTCTACTATCTTTTCTCTGCTGACTCCTAATTCCATACCACCAAGCCTGATTTTTTTCATCCCTGTTTCATCTTACATCTACGTACAAGATAGGCATTTGCAGGCCCTGTTACCACACTGAACTCAAGATAATTATCTGTAAAATTGAACTTTTCCTATCAAAAGCTGCTTTCAGTTCTTCCCATTTCTGTCAACAGGAAGGACCTTTCCTTTAAGTCATCTATGACGTTTCTTTCATCCCTCACATCTTCTCAGTCATCAAGTCTTATTGATTACTCCTGTCTAATGTGTCTTGGATTGTTTCCTTTCATATTCAATCCCACTTAAAGCATCTATTTCTGAGTCCCATTTAGATGTGATTGTTTACCTAGGAAGCCAATCAGATTCATGGATCAAGGCAGATCAGGGAGCTTGATTCCTTGAGTTGGTGTTCAGTGATCAGTGAAGATCTAGAAAGTCAAGAAGGGACAAAGTTTTCTGGTCAAGACCAAGGTTTTTCTAGACTAGTTGCAAGAAGGATCTGGAATCTTGGGAATCTTAACCATGATTAGCAAGGCCTATTATTGAAGAAATTATCTGTTACCCTGTAAATCTGTGTGTACCCATGCTTTCTATTCCTTTTGAAGATATGTGACAGAGGGCTGCATGGACAAATGTGACAGGGCTCTCATACCACAAGTTCACAAGGTAAATGGGACACTTCCAAGGAAAGTACCTAACACACATATATGCCTTGATTCACCTTAGAAAACAATAACCTCCCTGGTTTGTAATATGATAATAAGCTATTCCCTCTTTTACCTTTATCTCATATGAATTGGTTCTTTCCTCTATGAAAGTTTGTCTTTAAAAAGTTGAAGAGTGGCCTGAGCTCAGGACCAGGTCCATACAAAGATAATAAACTCCTTCAGCTACATTTTTCCTAAACCTGCCTGATTTCTTCAGGGTGAAGCTTCAACAAAGAATTTTCTTTCAACACTAAGGCCCAGGGCTATATCGTTGAACAAATGTGAGGATGCTTCATTTTATCCCAAAGAGTCTAAGTTCATGTAGGTTCAGCTATATTTTTCTTCTCTGTGTTTCTTGTAGTAACTGGTAAGGTGATAAATACATCCAGGAATTCCCAACTATGACTGACTTATCATGTCAACTTCCCAACATCTGTGGAGATATGGTAGGGTTTATCTGTGGCTGGTAAAATTAATTTGCAGCATGGAGCTGCAAATAGAAAATATCTGAGAGTACCAAAGAGCTGGTTGAATCTCCTAAGAAGAAGGCCAAATAGGGACTCAGGACATGAGCCAGCTCTCTTACCCAGGCCACAACACAAGGACCACTTGAAAGGTCTGTTCTGTTCAATGTTAGGCAAAGACACGATTTTGGAGACTTTAATTTCCAACCACCTGCTCCTCTCTTCATTTTGCCCTGTTCTGTCCTTCAAGAGTCCTGGTATGACCACATAAAATCACTGGCATAGTAGACAGGACTGAACTTGGAGCTAGAACTAGCTTTCAATTCAATTCAATTTAGTTCAGTTTAATTGAATTCAAATAAGTTCACTTCAGTTCTGTTAAGGTCAATTCAGGTCAGGACAAATCAGTTAAGTTTTGTAAAATATGACCTCATTTCATCTGTGCTCTTTGAGGTGGCTCTTACCATTTACTTCTTTTTTATAGGCAAGGAAAGGGTAGCCCAGATTGGTTACATAACTTACTTTGGGTCACTTAGTCGGTTTTGGCTCTACTTCTGACACTTAGTAGTCATGTGGGGAGGTGTTGTTCATCATGTCTGAGTCTTTGTGACCCTATCTGGGGCTTTCTTGGCAAAGATACTAACATGGTTTGCCAGTTCCTTCTCCAGTTCATTTTACATTTGAGGAAACTGAGGCAAATTGTGTTAAACGACTTGCCCATGGTCTCACATTTAGTAAGTGTCTGAGGCTGGATTTGAACTCAGGAAAATGAGTTTTCCTGACTCAAGGCCCAGCACTCTATCTAGTGTGCCACCGAGCTTCTCTAGGACATTCACATCCCTTTTCCAAGGGGTAGTTTTCCTACCTGTAAAATGGGGATAAAAATACTTGTGGCTTCCCTAACTCAGGGTTATTTTGGTGAGAAGAACCTTCTGAGAACTGCAAAGTATCATAATGATGTAAACTTGTTATTTTAAATATTTTCTTATTTTTTAAAGTCACAAAAATCCCTGTACATGTTTTGTGCCTCATGCAGGAAAGAAACACCTCCTGGTAAGTGTTTCTAAGCAAGAATGTGGATTCACTGTTCTCCCCTCTGTATGTCCCTTTAACAGTTACTCTCAGAAACTGCTTAGTCTGGAGCTACTCATTTCCCTGCTGCTAGAATTAAATTAGAAGAGAGAAAACAAAGCTATTTTAAAGGCTCTTTCTCTGCCTTTTTTAAAAACAGACATTGTATTTGGGGCAAGAAGGAATACTGCCTTAAAGTGCTGAAGCTAGTATTATACAAACATAATCATTCCTTTCCCTTCTTCACCCATCCCTCTCCTAATTTGTTATTTCTACTTATTAAAGGGTGAGTTTCTTGAGGGCAGGGAAGTCACTCTTATTTGAATCCTCAGTTCTTGGCACATTGCAGGCTCAAAAAAATACTTATTCATTTAATTTTCTGGAACCTAAACCTGTACACCTTAGAGAATACACAAAGACCTTGCCAGGGCTTCAGTGTTAGCTTTGAGCCTGAGAGGCTTCAAAGCCTTTAGTGGACCCTGCACAGGAAGCTCATTTATACCCTTCTTCAACTAAGGTATTATTCATACCTCAGGAAGTTTACAGAAGAGCAATGTGATATAATACCCAAGGTCCTGCCTCTGCTAATGTTCAATATCTGGCTAGTTAGCCATGCAGGAAGTAATTCAACACCACCTCCAGGAGTGAACAGTTAACATTTTCAAATTTAGTTTGGAAACAGCTCCTGGAAAAATCCAAGATATTCAGCATTCATTTAAGTCTCAAGAAGGTTACAAAGAAGCTGCTGAGTGGGTAAGGAGCTGAAATTGGAATCTGGAAGACCTAAGTTCAAATCTAGCTCTTGATGCTCATTAGCTGTGTGTCTACAGACAAATCCCTTAACCGTTCTGACTGTCCAGCTACTCTGTAAAACCTTAAGAAATTTAGGGATCCATTCTGTTAGGTGGAAGGATTTCCCACACTGATGAAATCACAGATCCCTTACAGATATTGATTGAGATGTTTACACTAAACACAAGCCACTTCTTCAGACTAATGGCAGTCTGTTCTGTAAGGCACTGGCTGTGATCTCATTTGAGATTTGGAGTTTATTCCAGGTTAATTTCCAGTGGCATGCTTTAATCTATTCATTGCCCTTATTACCTATGCAGCTTGGTAGCCAATGATCAGTTGCTTTCAATCCACCACTGGGCTGTTTATATTTTTTTAAGGTTTTCCCCTGGTGTGATATTTCTAGTTTTCGGACCAGAGGGAACATTTATATTTCCATAAACATTTCAGATTCTTTTCATGTGAAATTACCCTGGCCTACCTTCTCTGAGGGTTTCTTGAGAAATGGATGGCAAAGAGCTCTGTTGTGCCCGATAACCAAGCCTTCCCTTCCCTGGGTGGACTTGAGCACTGCAATTCCAGAAGGCTGCATCTGAGGCTGTGCTCTGGCCAGGCAGGGAGCTGAGTGAGTTGTTAAATGTTGGGTAAAAGAATCTGAAACACAGCCGATGGAAGCTGGGAGGATGCTCAGTTCAGTGTGGCTCTGGCTCTCTTGGCAAAGGAGATGCTGGAGAGAGCCATCTCTGCTGCCAAATGTTTTATGGTGGGCATTCTTCCAGACCATATTAGCTGTCAGGGAGTCTTCATCCCCTGGAATCCATGGGATGATCTGTTTTCCAGGATACTCTCCCTGGTTATTAATTAATGTACCACCTGCTGTGGAGGTCCTCACTCAAGGGCCAAGTCTTCTGTGGGTTTGCTCAATGCAAGCCAGGTGGATTAAAGTGGGGAGGTAGAGGGGGGAGGATGAGATGCCTAAAAAGATTCATGAACAGCTCAGAAGGCAACCCTCATTTATTACTTTGTTTCTCTTGGGCAGCCTCAAAAATCCAGAGAAACTAGTCTTAGACTCTACCAGCTCTGCAATAATGACTCCCACAGAGCCAGAGGTAGTCTCTCTTTTCCTGTTTCACAATAATGTGGATGGAAAGTCTCTAGAACCTGAAATGGCTGGGGGAAGAGGCACCTGCTCTAAGCTGATTTGGTGCTGAAACCTTTCTTTATCTACCTTTCCTACCTCTCTTCCTCTTTTTAAATGTCTATTCCCAGCACATTCTTCAAAACAGGCAAGAAAGGTTAATAAGTGATTCTGGAAGAAAAACACCTAGTGAGGGTCTCTCAAAGACTAAAGTACTGGTGGTGTTGTGAGGACGTTGGCCTGGTGCCTCGTCATTGTTCTTGGCCTTGCAACACTACTGACCCCTTTAACTGACATAAAAGAACAATACAAAAGGCAATGGCTAGAAGCTGTATAATACAATGTCCTTATTTTACAGATGAGGAAATTGAATACTAAGGTGGTGAATTGACTTGGCTTTGGATACATGGAGAATGTATATTATCATTAGAAGAATAAAAAAAATACCTCTTACCTTCTGTCTTAGAATAAATACCATATATTAGTTCTAAGGCAGAAGAGCAGTAAGGGCTAGGCAATGAGGGTAAGGGACCTGCCCAGGGTCACACAGCTAGGAAGTGTCCGAGGCCATATTTGAATCCAGGACCTCCCATCTCTGGGCCTGGTTCCATCCACTGAACCACCAAACTGCCCCTAGGAATTTTGAATTCACTTTTTCTGACTCCAAAATCTATCTTAGAAAACCAGAACTTAAAAAAATTTTTTGAAATGATTTGTTATGAACTCATATTTAAACAATATTGCTTAATATTGTTATATATATGTTAATAATGTTAAACACATTTAAACAGCAATTGATTATACAAACATTTCAAATATTTAAAAGCAAGAACTTCAGAATACTTGTGCACTTTAAGGTATAAAAAGCACTTGCCTGTGAGGTAGATGACATTAATATTATTGTGATTTCCATTTTATAGGTGAGCAAAATGAAGCTCAGAGATGAGAAATGAATTGGTCAAGGGTCATAGGACTAATATATCTCAGGATCAGAATCTGAAGTCAATTTTTCATTTGTTTATTTCAGATATGTGCTCTTTCCAATACATAATATCACTGCTTGTAGGACATTTAACTATACCAACTTGTTAATCTTCCCTCTCTGCCACTTTCTGACCTTTTTTTTGTTCATCTCTTCCTGTATTTATTATGAACTCATATTTAAACAACATAACTGATTATGTAGACATTTGAAATGTCTTTAAAAATAGGACTTCAGAATACCTGTCCCTTCCTGTATTACTTTCAAATTAAAAAATCCTGATCATTTTGCTTTTTGAGTTCTGATTTATTTGTGTCACATTACTTATTTCTCTATTTCTTTGTACTTCTCATAGTTGTCCGAGAAAATTCCATTTCATCAATTTCCATAGTATTGTTTGTTTGGCTATTTCCCTATTGTTGAACATGAAGATTGTATCCAATTTTCACTCTAACAAAAATAATTCAGCTATAAATACTCCTGAATGGATAGTTCTGTTTTCTTTTTTCTTTCTGAAATGCTCTTAGGGCACATTCCCTGTAGTAGGATTATTGGCACAAAGGGCTTAATTATTTTGATATCTTCAGAGTTTATTTTAAATTGGTTCAATCTTTTTGCAGAGCAATTTGCAATTCTATCATCAATGTATAATGTTACTGTTCCCCTATGAGCCTCTTTACCAGCAATGAGCTTTGTAACTTTTGTTTACTCTTGAGTTTGAGGTAAAACATCAGATAATGTACATTCCTTTGATTATTCAGGAGATTGAACACTTAAAGAATGATTATTTGGAATTTGTATATCTTTTTCTCAACCAATGATTCCTATCCTTTGACCATTTAGTCATAGGAGATTTGGCTAAACAAATTACCATAATTTTTTTTAATCAGCTCCTTGTATATTCTAGAAGTCCCAGAGAACTCCATATTTACTATGAATATTTTCCATCAAATTTGGATAAACAAAAGCAAAAGAAAACAAAGCAAAACCACCTTGAACTTTCTAGACTCTATATGGGGATTTCTCTATACTTCACAGGAATGAATGGCTTAGACCCAAATTGTTTCTGAATTTTAGCTGTTAGTCTTCAAGGTCGGTGAATTGTGTATAAAAGTATTCAGAGAAAGAGAACAAGAGGGAAACGTGAAAGAAAAGAATTGTAGGAACAGAGAGAGATTAAAAAAAGAGGAAAATGTGTGAGAGAAAAGAAAGGGAAGATAGAGAAGAGAAGAGGAAAATGGGGGAGAAAAGAGAAATAAAGAGAAGAGATAAAGATGAGGGGAGAGGAAAAGGAAATTAGAAAGAAAAGAGGTCCAGAGGGAATAAAAGGGGAGTTTAGATGAAGAAACTGGATGTTTATGAGCTTCAGTATGTCCAGATGAGGGAGACAAGGAAGTTCAAGACACTCAAATCCATGCCATTTAAAGGACTGGTCAAAGAAACTAAGAATATTTTTCCTAGAGAAAAGAAGTCTTTGACAAAGGTGCAGGACACAATCGCCAGTCTCAGATATTTGAAGAATTGTCTTAGTAAAAAGGATTAGACTTATTCTGCTGAGACACAGGGAAGAACTATGTGAATTTATTAAAAATTGCCTGGAATCAGATTTTTAACTCTGTGTAAGGAAGAATTTTTAACTAATTATTTTAAAAAAACAACTCTTACCTTCTGTCTTAGAATCAATTCTTTTTGTTGATTCAAAGGCAGAAGAGTGGCAAGGGTTAGGCAAAGGGGGACAGTGTATGTGCCTTGCCAAGGGTCAGAGAGTTAGAAAGGGTCTGAAGCCATATTTGAACTCAGAATCTCCCATCTATGGGCTTGGATCTTAATCCAGTGACAAAATTCTTTTTAAGTTGTTTTTTTCGTTGCAGTCCAATGTATAAATTGTTCTTCTTGTTCATTTCACTTCACTCTGCACCAATTTATAAACATTTTCTCAATTTCTTTTGAAACTGTCCATTTGGTTATTTCTTATGGCTTAATTATATTCCATTACGTTAAGCTTTTTAAACCCTTACATTCTGCCTTATAATCAATACTATGTATATTGGTTCCAAGACAGAAGAATAGTAAGGGTTGGGCACTGGGAGTTAAGTGACTTGCCCAAGGTCGCATAGCTAAGAAGTGTCTAGGACCAGATTTGACTGAAGACCTCCCATCTCTGGGCCTGGCTCTCAATCCACTGAGCTAACTAGTTAACCCATATTCCATTCTAATATAACAGTTTGTTTAATTATTCCACAAATATGTAGTCACCTTTTAGTTACCTTTTTTTCCTTTGCTATTTGCTAAATGAATTGCTATAAATATTTTTGTGCAAGAAAAGATTCTTTTTCTTTTAATTTGATCTCTTTGGGAGTTTGTAGGCTTAAGAATAGTAAGTAGTAATAATATGTAGGCATACCACCTTGAACTTGCCTGATCACAGAAGTTAAGTGAGATTGGGTCTGGTTAGTAGTTAGATGAGAGACTATCTGGGAATACCAGGTGCTGTAGGCTTAAGGAAAAAAATGGTAGCATCAGAATAAAGGATGTACAGAGTTTAGTGACATTTTGGGCATGGTTCCAAGTTTTTTTCTAGGAAAGATGAACTGTTCATAGCTCTACCCATACTATATTCATGTGTCTGTTTTCCTACATGCCCTCCAATATTTGTCATTTCTTCATTTTGTCATCTTTGCCAGTCTGATTGGTGTGACATGGAATCTCAGAGCTGCTTTAATATGCAATTTTGAATTATTAGTGATTTGGAGCATTTTTGTGTTGTCATTGTAGTTTGAATTTCTCCCTTTGAAAATTTGCCTGTTCATATCCTTTCACCCTTTATCTACTGGGAAATGGCTCTTGGTCTTAAATTTGAATAAGTTCCTTGTATATTGAATATCTTGGATATGAGATCTTTATCCTAGAAACTTGTTGCAAAGATTTTTCCCCCCAGTAATGATTTTCTAGCAATTTAAACCACATTGGCTTTGTTTGTGCAAAAACTCTTGAATTTTATATAATAAAATTGTAAATTTTTATCTTCTAAGATCCTTTGTACTTCTTGTTTGATCATGAACTATTTCCTTATCCATAAATGCCTTCCTTGCTTCTCTAATGTGCTTATTGTCACCATTCATGTTTAAATCAAATATCCATTTAGAATGTCTTGGCATACAGTAATATTGGTTTATGCCTAGTTTCTCTCAGATGAATTCCCAGCTTAAGGAAGAAATTTTTAACAATCAGAGTTGTTAAACAGTGAAAAAGATATCTAGTGATGTAGTAAGCTCCCCCTCACAGGGGATATTTAAGCAATGGCACCATGGGAGAGTTGTAGAGGGGAATCCTGTACGAACTGGGAGGTTAGAGATAGCTTTTGAAGTTCCTTATAACTCTGAAATTCCATTTATGATTGAAAGCAAAGAGAGAAGAAACGACGAGAGAGATGAGTAAATTCTATCTACTAGCCAAGTCAGCCAAATCATCTAAACATATTGGCTACTTAGCTAGCAGGTGCAGCAGGAGTGAGTTGATTTTTTAATACCCAAGGGCTAATGCTCCCAGATGGTTCAAGATGCCTACCTGTGTGTACAAAAACTGAGCAATCATCCTGCCTTCCCAGGCCACCTGGAAACAGCAGGAAACCTTGTAAGCATAATTGTACTTTCAAATTTTAGCAGAATGTTCAGGCATTTCCAATTTCTAGAGTCTGTATCAGGATTTTCTACCATTTAAAAAATATGTTTAGGAAAGAAAACATCATCAGGTCTCATTCTCTAAAAACGATGCTTGGAACCCTGAAACTGAGGGTTAAATTCTAGGGGCCAGATTCCCAAGCCTTGTTGTTCAGCACTGATATGCCAAGGTACCATGGTGTAGTGGGAAGGGCAGTGGTCTGGGGATAAGAAGGCTTGGATTTGAGCCTAGGCTCTGCTACTTGCCAAATCTATTCCAAAAACATATATTAAATGCATACTATATGCAAGACAATTTTGTAGGTCTGAGGAGGCAACAAATGACAAAATAACCCTTGCCTTCAAGTAACTTATATTTTATTAGCATGTGTATGTTTGGGATAGAATGGATAATACAAGTAAGTAAATACAAACTATATGCCAAGTGATAACAGGAAATTACTTCAAGAGGGAAAGAGTTCTTCTTGGAGGGAAGAGCAAGAATAGCCTCTTGTAGGAGGTGGCCTAAGATTTATACTTTCATGGAAGCTAGGCAATCTACCTTGTGAAAGTCATTACCCCTCTCTGAGGCTCTATTTTTCCATCTACAAGAAGATAATAATTGTACTAACCCACTTTATAGAGGTGTTGTGGTTTGTAAACTATGGAGTGCAATAGGAATATGAAGTATTGCTATTGATAGTAATAACTCTCATATCACTGCATAGAGGAACAAATGAACTCCATTTGTCATTTATGACCCCTTTTAAAGGGAGAATAAAAAGAACTTGACTCCTTTAGAAAAAAGTTAACTTGGATTTCAGAGAATCCCAGGAGTTATAGCAATAAGAAGTGATTAGGTACATGGGACTGCCCTTTGACGGAAAAGGAAAGTGAGTGAGAAACGATTTCTGTATAAATGTGTATATATATTCGGTGGCACATCGAGAGTGTTGATATCACAAACAATTAGATAGAACAAGTTTCTCAAACTAGAAGGCACTCACTTGAAAGGCCTGGGCCTTCGGGGCTTGAGGATAAATGACTTTTTCCACAACAGGTAATTAGCTCATGTAGCAGGTTCCCAAGGGTAGCCACAAAAGTTGATTTACATGGACACTGGCAAGGAATTGTTTCACAGTTCCTTCCTTGGTTGACTTGGGAGAGATGGGCAGGAAGAATGAACTGCTGGCAGAATTATGTCATCTTAAATCAGGTCATATGTGAAGAATGGTCAAAGGATGTGGGAATGTTGAAATCCAAGAAAGTAAAGCAGCTATAATATGAAAGAATATGCATTTATACATCAAGTTAGAGGTTAGGAATGACTTCTTTATCCCATCACCTCATTTGAGCTTCAGAATAATCTTGTGAGATAGGTAGTGCATACTTACAAGGCGCTCCCTTCCCACTTCTACCTATTAGAATTTCTAGTTTCTTTAAATCTAGTTTAAGCACTTCTTCATGAGGACATTATTGGTTCCCACAACTTCTAGTCTTGCTCCCCTTCCTACCAAAATCACCTTATATTTATTTTTCATATATTTTCATATAGATTTTATATTATATATACTATATATTAGATATATATGTATAACATATTATTACTTTATATTTTGCATATATTATTTATTTATATATTTTATATTTACAACAATACATTCATTTTGCACATGTATTTGCATATGTATATGTATCACCTCCTCATTGGTCTAATTCCCCATATCCCATTGGCATGTGGGGTGGAACCCCAGAAGGCAACTGATTTTTCTACTTAGGGTTCTTGGGGGTAAACTTGAGGGGCTGATGTTTCTAGTACTATCACCCATGAGCCTCTATCTGGTGTGCTACTAAATATCAATTGGCTAGTTTTAATAAAGTAGCTTTTACAAAGAAATATTTACTAAGAAGGCATAGAAAGGATAGTAAAAGTTCTCTTCTACTTCCAATGCAGAGGAATATTCTCTCCTTACACACACACACACACACACACACACATGATCTATAGGGAAAAGGGGCTCAAATTTAGAGAGCTAAAGTAGCCAAAGTGTAAACTCACAGCTCCTGGTTAATATCATAACCTTTCCCCTCTCATTTGTGGAGGGGGTCTTCCTGAAGCTCCATTTTGAATAACTTTTTCCTGGACTCTGATTATATTTACTCTTGTAGACTCCTGAAGCCTTTCCCAGTGCAGATACTACTGTTGAGGAGCACAGATACCCAGCTCTTGTGGACATCAAAGGAAACTTCAGATATTCGGATTATTCAAAGTTGACAGGGTCTTGAGTTAGTTAATGGGGGAGTTTCTCCTCCTTTTCCTCCCAATGCAATTATCTTGACCAATATTCCACTGTCCTTGTGTGGGAGAGTCAGATAATGTATTATATACAGGCCAAGAGGTATGTGTATTCTTTTTAGCCAATTGTAAGTCACTTTTCGTGTGGCATCATCGATCTTCATTCAATAATCTTTTCTTTAAAATTGATTAAGGACTTCTTCATACCTATTTTACCCTCTCTCTTCCCTATTGATTGTTTGGTTCAATCAAGTTGTTTGGACTTTTTATAATTAATTGGTGGGGGGGAGGGTGGACCCCTACACTCACATAAGAGCAAGGAATTTCATTTTTGTCCTTGTATTTTCAATGCTTAGTACTATCCTTGGCATATAGTAGGTACTTAATAAATGTTTGTTGCTGGTTTGCAAACTATTGATTTCTTCAGCATAGGAAAGTGCTTTTCACCAATATAGATAAGCAACTACTCAGAAAGTAATCAATCAATAAATGTGTATTAAATACTTATCCTGTATAGTAGCTGTCCTAGGTGCTGGGGAAAGGAAGACAAAAGTGAAACATTTCTTGTTCTAGTGAAAGCTAAGACGAAGGATAGCTAGGTGGGGCGGTAGATGACCTGAGTTCAAATTTGCCTTTAGATACTTCCTATTATATGTGACCCAGAGCATGTTGCTTATTCTCTGTTTGCCTAGTTTCCTCATTTCAAAAAGAACATAATGATAGTATTTAACACCCAGTGAGGTTAAAATGAGAGAATATTTGGAAAGGACATTGGCTAGCCCATAGTCTATACTATATAAATGTCATTGATGATTATGATTATTATTTCATCCCTCAAAGCTCAGTTGTTATAGTGACGGATGAAGAAGTGTTGATATAGGAATAAGGTATTCTTATTCAGCAATTACTTTTTGAATATAAGTACTTCTTTTTTATTGATCCAGAAGGGGCAATGATACAGCTGGCACAAAAATTGGTTATACTTTTGGGAATTTTACATGACTAAGCCCTGCAATCAGGAGTATGCTGGTTAATATTTAACAACTGGCTCTCAAAAAAGGACACATTTTTAAGTTTAGTCTGTAATGATATTTTTCCATCAATTTCTTTTTTTAAAAATCTTTACCTTCTGTCTTAGAATTCATACTAAATATCAGTTCCTAGGCAGGAGAGGAGCAAAGGCTAGGCAAATGGGGTTAAGTGACTTGCCAAGGGTCACACAGCTAGGAAGTGTCTGAGGTCAAATTTGAACCCAGGACCTACTATTTCCAGGCCTGGCCCTCTATTCACTGAGTCACTGAGTTGTCCCTTTGCATTAATTTCTTAAGTCTAGATAATCAACAGAACAATAAATCAAGTCTTACTTTGTAGCATTGCTGATTTCTGAGGCACAACTGCTCATTCTGAAAGTTTAACAACTGACTCTTGAGAGCTGCTTCAAGTTGGACTCCAGTACATGCTTGCTTAGAGATATTTAGAAGTTCAAAAGTGAATTGTAGGCAGGTGAAGAAGAAGGCAGAGCAACTGGAGAACTCAGGTTTTCACCTCTCAGAAATAATTTTCTCCTATCCCTAATTTTTAACAATTTTAACAATTAAAAATTTTAAATTTGAAACAATTTAAGCAATTTTTAAGCACTCACTTTGTGCTGACACTGTGCTAGGGGCTAGAGACAATAAAAATGAAAAATGAAACAGTTCAATGAAGCTTAGAGAAGATTACATTCTGCTGCAGGTGTATATACAGTCCAAACTATGTTCTGATTTAGAACCAAGTTAAACTTTGCAATTTCTTTCCTCTTCTCTCAGGATCATGATTCCTCTTAGGATAAAGATACTGTAGTTGCAGTGATTATGGTATCTTTCTCAAAAGTTTAGCCTTTCCAGGTTATAGCTCTAAGCTATTTTCTATAGAGCATTTACTAAAATAAGTTCTGAGAGGCAGAAACGTTCCAAGGTTCTCTTTTGGAGAATCAAAGAATACTAGAGTTGGAAGCGATCTTTGAGGACATCTAGTCCAACCTGAGCAGTTATTCCCTCTACAACATCCATGACAAGTGGTTATCCAACCTTCGTTTGAATACTTTGAGTGATGGAAAATTCAGGACTTCTTAAGTCAGCCTTTTGACTTTTCAAAAACTTTAATTATTAAGAAATCATTTCTTATATAAAGCTCAAATATGCTCCCCCCCCCCAACTCCTGCCACTTGACAACTTTTCTCTATTAGTTCTATTTTTGCTTTTAAGGGATAAGAAGAACAAGTCTAATTCTTGTTTCAAATGACAACTCTTCAGATTTTTAAAGACAGCTTTCATGCCCCCATATTAAGTCTTCTCTTCTCCAGAGTAAATATCCCTGGTTCCTTTAACTCCTAAATAGAATATGACATGCTTTTGGATACTCTCTCCATCCTAATTTGCCTTCTCTGGACATACTCAAACTTCTTACCCTCCATTCTAAAATGCTGAACACAAAAATGAATCACAATGCTTCATGTATAGGCTGAGCAAAGCCTAAAGATAGGAAAAATTATTTTTTAAAAAAGTTTCCTACTTTACGCAAATAAGAAAGGAAACCAGAAAAAAGTTGTCCAGCTGGAAAACAAAGAAACTGAGCCCAGGGGAAGTCACCTTATGAATTACATTTATGTATGTTATCTTACCAGCCAATATACTAGATACTATTGGTTCCTTTATGGAATCATTTATCCTCATTCAATAATCAGAGGACTTTATTCAAAATTGATTAAGGGCTTTTTCACACCCAAGTTAAACCCTGCCCCCTTACCCTCCACTGATTTGATCAAATGGTGCCCAACCAATATTGGGAGAAACTAGTCATTTTATCACTGGCTAATGAGAAGTAGGATGCTTGTATATTTCAATTGTTCAATTTTTTTACTACAGGGCCTCTCCTAACAAAGCTGGCATTTACAGCGGTAAGATCACAGATTCATGAAAATATCAAAATACATGTAAGGGGACAAAGAATATAAAATTTGGGAAATAATATACCAGGGAAAAGTAGTTAGAAATTCAGGCAAAGAAAAATGTTCCTTGTTTTCAAAGTATCTGGATACTAAACTTCCCTTAATTCTGATTAGGGGGAAGAAGAGGGAATAGGAATATCCATTCCCTTTACAGATCTACCTGAATTCTCTGTACAGTGCTAATACTTCCATTTTTCCAATTCTAGTTCCATTCTTTACAACGAGGAAACAAAGCCAGCTTTGTTAGGAGAGGCCCTGTAGTAAAAAAATTGAACAATTGAAATATACAGATTACCCTCAAAGTTCTTAATAGACAATTCCATTCTTTATACCCTGTTTTAAAGCTAACATAGGTCTATCTGTCTCTGGTAAACCATGGGGAAGGCTTCATGGGAAAGTTAAGCTTTCAAATTGTCCTTGAAGGAAGGAAAGGATACAGATAGCAAGGGTGGGGACATTACAAATATGTATGTGTGTCTCTGTGTGTAGAAGAGCATGGGTATATGAATATGCTTTGTATATATTGATTAGAGTAGAGGATGTAATATTTTGCAGAGGGAGAGCGGCATCATGAATAGAGGGTACCTGATCTCTAATCTTATCTCCAATAACCTTTGTGACCCTCGGGAATTGACTTAACTTCTCAGGGTCTCAGTTTCTTCTCCTATAAAATAAAGTAGTTGGAATCCATGATTTTTAAGGTTCAGACCCTTCTTTTTCTGAATCTATGATCCTCTGCTGGACGAAGAAGGAAAAGCCAGAGCATGAGAGGGCTTGCAATTCCAGGATGATGAATTTGGATGTTATTCAATGGGCAAGACAGGGAAGCTATTATTGGTTCCTCATTATACTCTTAGAATCAAATAAAGTTGACATGTAAAGCCAGGACTTAACTCAAAGAAAAATAAGCAGCTGTTATTTTAACAAGAAGATTTTGCTTTTTGATGTCCTTGTTTGCTGTAGTATCTCCTCTATTTATGTTTGTGCAACTCTTTTGGAGGTTAATGGGAGTCCTAGACAGAGGAAGGGATCATAATATTTAAGCCTTTGCAGATGTAAGTCTTTTCTGGTAATGAGTTGGGATTTAACAAGTCATTAAAAATTCCCTAGCAAATGCTTTGCAGGTGACTCTCTCTCTCTCTCTCTCTCTCTCTCTCTCTCTCTCTCTCTCTCTCTCTTCCCCCCTTTTATATAGAGAAAGAATACTAGTGTGACCCCAATTCAAAGACAGATAGATCTATCCTTCAGTTTGGAACAGAAAGAAGTGTAGCTCTTATAAACCCTATTTCTTCAATTAAATTCAACAAATATTTATTATGCACCTATAACGCACAGAACACATATGATGTAGGAAAGGCAATTCATTTCCCTAAAAGTTCTTCTGGACTTGGACTCCAAAGTCCTGGCCTTGAACCAACCATTTATTATGTATATGATCCTGGTCAAGCAACTTTTCTCTGATCCTCATCTGTAAAATGGAAGTGATCATCCTTCTACTCTCTACCTCAAGGTCTTTGTAAGGAAGGTGCTTTGTCAAATGTAACAGAAATGGGAGCTGTTATTTTTGTATTTAAAACACCGGCTCCTCATTTAGTTATCATGGACATTTTTGTAGCCAGCTATATTCATTTGCAGCATAATTTTTCCATTCAGCTCCCTTGACATTAGAGCTCTTTCTGCAGAGATCTGTTTCTGATGATGCCCCTGCCCTGCAGCAGGCTGCAAAGTCATGCACAGACTAGTATTTTCAAAAGGACTCATTTTTTCAAGATTTCAGTACAAATCCAAAGCCATTGCTGGAAGTCCTCCTTTCCATGCACAATGGGAAGCAGCAGGGAAGTGGATATTCTCTGAATTTTTTCAGTGGTGAAGAGTTGAAGCTATTTGAGGAGTTCACATAAGGGCCTGGGCAGGTGAGTCCAACCTAATTCTTGTGGCATTGGTTAACTACATCAAGGTGGAGAGGATTAGGGTCACTGCTTAAGTTCATGACTCTTCCTCACTCCTCTGGAACTCCTGCAGAAGTCTTGTCTAACTTTTATAAAAAGAGCTCACACATTAGAATGCTTCACTGTTTACAAAATGCTTTCTTCACAAAGGCCCTGGGAGGTAGGCAACACAAGTAGGATTATTGCAGATGAGGAAATTCAGGTGAGAGGGAGAAATTATTTGCCCATGGTCACATGAGTATTTAGTGGCAAAAACAGGATTTATTACACATGTGAAATCTATATCAGACTGCCTGTGATCTCAGGGACAGAGAGGAGAATTTGGCTCAAATTAAAAAAAATTGAAAGTTAAAATTTGTTTTTACTTATAATTGAGGGAAACCCCAAAGTATTATTTTAAAAATCCCAAAATAGGAGTTCAGCTTTCTGTCTTGAAGTCCAAGGCTCTTTCCAGTATAATGTTAATGGGCCCAATCTGAAGCAGATTCAATTTGTGACTTATATTCACATAGCTTCAAAATATCCAAGCCTGGATTTAGATTCTGGTAATCCTGACTCCAGGGTCAGCTCTCCATCAACTATATCACTTAGATGCCTATAAAGGAAATTTCCAGTCTTGACCAATACAGGTATTTACTGAAACTTAGTCTTAGTGGCCTAGAGTGAGGGGAGGTCATATAACTTGTCTAGTGTCCTACAACCAAGTTATCTCAGAAATAGGATTGAATCCAGGCTTCTTAGGTTTGAGATTGGCTCTCTGTCTGTTACATCATGCTGCTTTTCAGGGATGGACACACGAGTCAGAGATACTCTCCCGGAAATCTAACCTCTTTTTGCTAGAAGCAGGGCTTCAGTAATGACATTGTTCATGGACTACCCTTTTGGGTCACATGGACTAACATAAGTAACTTCTTCGTGATACTATAGAACACTCCAGCACTCCCCTAACTGCTGCTATCTCTCAGGTTGGAAAACTCCTTTTGGGTCTCTGTTTTCTGGTTTCCGACCTGTACTCAGAAAAGGGGAAATAAAGACAAGAGGTGACCAAGAACTGTCCTTTTGGGCTGCATAGATATGTATAAACATTTGTAGCTTCCATATACTTTCTTTCTAAAGAAGTCATTAACAACTTCTATCAGGGAAAGAGGGAGAAAAAGAAATGCTCCCTGCCCTAATCTATTTGCTTTCTCTGGAAGAAAAAGCTGAAGGGAAAAAGTGAAAAGAAACCCTGAGTCCTTGATTAAGAGTCTTTAAGAGGCCAGTGTCGGGGAGCAGCTTCTCCAATGAGAGTCCATCTTCCCATGTCCAAGTCAATCAATTTATCTTATGGGCACTAGCCCCTGAAATCCATTCACTAGGTAGCTCTAATGTTTAGCACCAAACCAACTCATTTTTCTTGTGGTAACCTCAGTCCCTGGGATGTAACAGAGATTTGTTTTTTGTCTTTTTAATAGGAGCATGAGTGTATCTACATTCTCTGTGAAAAAAAAAAGGAATGAGTAATACAAACAAAGATCAATTTCCTAAGTGAAATAATCAAATTAATTAGGAAACTTCCCTAATCATTGGCCCTTCCACATTGAATTAGAGATACTCAGAACTGGAAGGGACATAAGGACTCATTTGTAAAATGAGGGAGTTTGACTAAATGACCTTTAAGGTCTCTTCCTGTTCTAAAGCCTATTATCCTTTCATCTTAGTCCTTTTTTATAGCATCCCTGGCAAGTCAGAGGATTCTAGGGCTTCAGAGCTGGAAGGGGTAGCAGAGGCCATCTCATCTGACCCATATGTTTCTAAGAATACTGTCTACAACATGTCAAGCAAGTGGCTGTCTAGCCTTCACATGAAGATGTCCAGTGAGGACCTATTATTAATCAAAGCAGTTCTAATTATTTGGAAGTTTTTCCTTATGTCAAGCCTAAATTGTTATTCTGATACCTTCTGTTAATTTCTCCTAGTTAAGCAGAACAAATCTAATCCTTATTCTATAGGAAAATCCTTATAATACATTTTTATAATCTATTTTTAACAACTTTATTAAGAGTGACCTCATTATCTCTCAAGGCAGCCCATTGAAATTTTGGAAAACTTGTTTTCCAACAACAATAATTGTTATAAACTTTTTCCAATAGAACAAAAATATGTTTCTTAACTCACCAGCACGTCAAACCTCAAATCTTTTCTAATTCAAACTTCTTTTAAACTGATGTTTTTTAAATGAAAGTTAAGTGATTTGTGTACTTTTACAATGGCAAACCAATAGCAAAGGGAAGATTAGAAGGCAGTTCTCATTTTCATACCAGGACTCTTTCTGCTATACTACACTGACTGCAGCTAGGTAGCACAGTAGATAAAGCACTGGGCCAAGATTCAGAAAGATATGTCCAAATCCAGCCTTAGATAGATGAAAGCTGTGCAGCCTCCTTAGGCAAGTCACTTAAAACATTTGCCTCAATTTCCTCATCTTTAAAATGAGGATAATAATAGGTTACAGGGTTGTGAAAATCAAATGATATAATAATTATAAAGCATGTAGCACAGTGCTTGGTACATAATTGGTACTATATAGTAACTATTATTCCTTGCTTTTGTGTCAAGGAGGCAAGGTCCAGTCTGATGAGTAATTAATGACTTTGCTCTTTTTAAGGCACATCTGTATTACTCAGCAGTTTGGACAGCTTTAAAAGTAAGATGAGTAATCCCCTGCTTGCATAGAATTCCAGAAAGTGTCTATCTCTGGAGAGGAGAGACTGCTTTAGAGGAAGAATATCAGGCCTGGGGAATTTAAGGTTCTGTTTTACGTCCAGTGGAGTGGAAGAAGCCCTGGGTTCTGGTCTTGGTCCTGGTGCAGGCTCTGTATGAACTTGGGCAAATGACTTGCTTTTGGTGGCCTCTGTTTCATCCGCTGGTCTTTTTGGGCTGTGGGGCTGATCACTGAGAAACAATGATTGAACTTCATTATACTGTATTTTTTCTTTAGAAAGTTAAACTTTTTTCTTTTTAAATCTTCACTTTCTGTCTTACATACAATTCTAAGACAGAAGGGCAAGGGCCAGCAAATAGGATTAAGTGACTTGCCCAAGGTTACACTGCTAGAAAGTGTCAGAGGCTAGATTTAAACCCAGGTTTTCTTGACTCCAGGCCTGGTGCTTTATCTGCTATGCCACCTAGCTGCCTTAAAGCTTTGTTAAGTCATTGGTTTTTCTTTCTTCTTCCAGATATTTTTGCGATTGCATATTCAATTTCACTATTAATTGCTATTTTTCTGGTAGCATGGGCATTGCTTGTAAAGTTGGGCTTTGGTGCTGGTAAGGAAGATACTTTCCAGAAATTTTTTTTCAAAGATAACAACTGAGGAAAAGTTTTTTTTTGATAAATGGCACCTGAACAAGAGCATCCTAGTGATTCTGAGCCTCACAATAGGTTTCAGTTTATATATACCGCTTGGTCCTAAGATAATGGCTTTCCAGGAAATAGAGCTACTAATCTCACATTTTCCTTTGTGTAGTCTTGGTCATTCCTTCAGTTAACATTTGAAAAAAAGCCCAACAACAATAACACTAGCAACTTACATTTCCACATCACTTTATAGCTTACGAAGTTCTTTCCTCACAATTCTTCTGTGATGTAGGTAATGCCATTATTATTCCCATTTTATAGAAAGGAAAATGAGGCTTAGGAAGGTAAAGTGACTTACAATAGCAAATAACAGGGGCAGCTAGGTACTACAGTGGACAGAACGCCTGGTCTAGAGTTGGGAGAACCTGGGCTCAAATGTGACCTGGGGGATGGGGGTAGAGCCAAGATGGTGGGTTAATAGCAGTAAAAGCTGAAACTGCTCTGAGAATCTTTCTAAACCAATCTTTAAAAAAATGCTTCAAAATGACAGAATTCAAAAACCAACAATAGGATGGAGTAAGGGGACTCTCCCACTGAATACAACTTGAAAGTTAGGAAGAGAGAATTGATTTTCCTAAGATTTTCATGGGATAAGGGGGAACTGGAAGCAAAACTGCACATAGAGGAGTACTGGCTGACCACCCTCCTACTTACTGTGCCAGGTTCTAAGCCTGGAAGAAGCCAACTTCAGGATCCTAGGACTTTGCCTACCCCAACAACAATGTACCCCATACCTGAGACCCACCCCTTGAAGTCCCAGACCCTGGCACCAGCCTACATTGCTGGAAGTCCATAGCCATTGGCTCTTGGAAGGTTGCCCTATGGTGAAACCCTTAGCCCCAGGGCAAAATAGCTCAGAGTGCTGAGAAATGCAAGCCATCAGCAGTGAAGATAGAATCAGTAGTTTACAGAACTCCCAGTCCCCAAGCAAAAAAAGATCAAGAAAATGAACAAATGACAGAAGAAACACCTAACCCTTGAAAATTTCTATGGAGACAAAGACTAAAGCACAGATTCAATAGGAGACAGTGAGATCCAAGAAATGACATGTAAAATTTCAAAGAAAAATAAAAATTGGCCTCAGGTGCTAAAAAAAAATCAAAAAGGAATTCAAGATTCCTATAAGATAGGGCAAAGAAAAATGGAAAAAATGAAAGTAATGAAAAAAAAATAATAGCTAAAAAAGCAAAAGTGATCAACTGGAAAAAGAGGCACAAGAATCCAATGAAGGAAAGAATGCCATGAAAAGTAGACTGGATCAAATGGAAAAGGACGGTCAAAAGGTCATGAAAGAAATTCAGACTTTAAAAATTAGAATTGGGCAAATAGAAGCTAATGACTTCATGAGACATCAAGAAATAATAAAACAAAATCAAAAGAATAAAAAAATAGAAGAAAATATGAGACATCTCATTTAGAAAACAACTGACCTGGAAAATAGATCCAGGAGAGACATTTTAAAAATTATTAGACTACCTGAAAGTTACAATAAAGAAATAGACTAGAAATCACATTACAAGAAATTATTCCAGAAAACTGCCCTGATATTTTTGAATGAGGGTAAAATAGAAATTAAAAGAATCCATAGATCACCTCCTGTAATAAATCCCCAAATGACAACTCCCAGGAATGTTATAGCTAAGTTCAAGAGCTCCCAGGTCAAGGAGAAAATGCTGCAAGCAGTTAGAAAAAAACAATTCAAATATCACGGAACTCCAGTCAGGATTGTATAGTATTGACTCTAAGATGGAAGGCTAAGAGTTTTTAAAAAAAGATTTATATAGTACTTACTACATGTCAGGTCCTATGCTAATCACTTAACAAATATGATCTCATTTTACCCTCACAATAACCTGTGAGATAGATGCTATTATTATGCCCATTTTAAAGTTGAAAAAATGGAGGCAGACAGAACTTAAGTGACTTTCATAGAGTCAAATAGCTAGTGACTGAGGCCAAATTTGAACTCAGGTCTTCTTTACTCCAGGGCCAGTGCTTTAACCATCACACCACCTAGCTGACCTCTGTGAAAAGAAAGATAAGTTCAGTACCCAGAACAATAGCAGCAACTCATAGCTAGACTTCTCTTTTGGTGATATGAAGGGAGGAAAAACAAAAGAATCTATAGGAGCATAGATTTAGAGCTGGAAAATATCTCAGAGATCATCTAGTTCAAATCCCTCATTTTATAGATGGTTCATAGAGATTAAATGAGTTGCCCAAGATCACACAGGTAGTATAGATGAAGTTGTCTTAGCTGGGTGATGATGATCTATGCTAAGACAGTAGCAGCAGGAACACAGAGGGAGGCCCATGCTCTTGAAGTGCTTGCGATCCCATTTTGAACATGATATAATACATGTATGAAATAGTTTAATGATAGATTTTAGTGCATATTAAGTACTCAGAGAAACAAAAACAATAGGTGAGAGAAAGGAAAGCTTAGTGTGGTGAGGCTTTATTAGGGAAAGATTTATGAAGGAGGTGAGACTTGAGATGGTTCTTGAAGGATGAGTGAGATTCAGTCAGGATGTACAGGAAGGCATGTCAGATGCAAAGAAGGACATGGACAAATGTATAGAGATAAGGATGAGTTTTTTTGTGCTTTTTTAATGGGGGGGGGGAAAGTGGTCTGAATGGAACAGGGAGTTCACTAAGGGATTTATGTAGGAGTTGACTTCCCACTACTAAGATGGCGGAGCTAGAAACACCGGGAGCTGGCCAGCCACCCTCCAAACAATCACAGAACAAAAATGCCTCAAAACAAATCCTGGAATGGAAGAACCAACAGAAGAAGGGGTGAAACAATGCTTCTGCCCAGAACAACATGTAGAGACAGCAAAGAGGGATCATCCCACTGGGATATGAGGAAAGAGCACTGAACAAGCCTCACTGGAACTCAAACTTGATACAGCACAGGTGGCAGCAGGGGAAGAGGGGAAATCAATACAATACAGAACAATCAGCACTGGGAGGAGAACTGGCCTCACATGGTCCAGGGGATCAGAGACTGGACACCACTCAGTATGGGCAGCTGTGGGAGAAATGTAGCCCAACAAGATTCAGCCTTGGCAGGATTGGGCAGAATCCAACTCGACCCAGTGGACCTGGAGAGCTGCAAACTTCCACACAGCAGGCTAACCAGGCTTCCTCTGGAGAGTGCTCAATCTGGGAATGAGATAGCTGAAGGCCACCCCAGGCACAGCACAAGTACTGGACAATACTCCATCCAACTCAGGAACCAGGCTAAGCTTCAACATCTAGACAAAAACAAGGGAGAAAATAACCCCCAAATGAGCAAAAGACAGGCATATATGTAGTAGGTACTGAAGAGGGTCTGGGAGAGAAGAGAAAGAGCCTTGAAAAGCAGACAGGACTTTGGACTTTGTCCTAAAGGCAGAGGTGAACCACGGAAGAGTCCAGAGCAGGAGAGTGGAACAATGCATCTATTGGAAATATGGAAGTCATGTTTTTGATATGCAAATCTGCTCTGTCAGCTTTCTTAGAGAGCAATAAGACTGGAAATGCTTAGATTTTCTCAGTTCCTTTCTGGGCTATGCAATGACCAAAGCAGCTATAGACATCTTAACAATATTTTCCTCCTTGGATCAAACTACCATGCGACACCACTCAGCTTTGAGAATTGTGCAGAAATAGTTAGACTCATAATGTGAATCATCCTTACAAGGCCACGCAGGCACTATTCCCGAGAAGCTGAAAAGCCCAAGGCTGTTTTTGAGCTATGGGCACATGTCTGATGGTTGTTGAGTTTGTCAACACACTTAACTACTAGCTACTTAGATCTACACATCATTCAAAGCACTCAAAGATACCTTGGGTGTGAAGGGTGATCTATAAACCCCTCTAGCTTATTTTACTTCTCTATCATTTTCACAAATAAAATCCTCTTGGATATATGCTTGTCAACCCCATTGCTAAGAAATCTTCCCAGTATGCCATACACTAGGGGGTGGTATCTCTCAAATGAAGGAGCGGGGAATCTATCAATGTTGCCAGAATGCACTGTTCCTATTCCTTTGTGTACATTGTGTGCGAATCTTTTCTCGTGGTAGCTTAGGCTACCCATCAAGCCACTGACAACACCATCAGTCAAAGAAGAAGACTAGGACATACAGCTGCATTATGGGAAAAGTTTTGTTTATCTACTTTAGGACCATGAAAAAGAAGATAATTTTGAGGGTTGGATGTTGCATCTTCACCTCCTCATTCTTTGTGCTATCCATTGCAGAGTACTGTAGAATTATAAATCTGGGAGATTTTGGAAAGAGATTCTTTAGTCTATACTTCTAGTTCTACTCACAGCTTGGTAGAGGCCATTATGGCCAGAGTGACCTATATCAAAGTGGGACCAGCATGATATATGGGAAAGAATACTGAATTTGGATTTAAACCCTATCCTTCCATTGCTAAAAATTATAGTAATAACTAGCATTCTATAGTGCTTTGAAGGTTTGCAAACTCTTGCAATTGTCTCACTTTATTTCTTGGCAACTGGAAGCAATAGGTAATGTGTCTGAGGCTGGATTTAAACTTAGGTCTTCTGTTTCCTGGTCTGGTGTTCAATTTACTGTACTGTCAGTGCCTAATATGTGACTTGAGGCTTATCATTTGTTTCCTTCTCATCTGTCTCATGGCAAGGAGGTACTTGTCTAGAACCATACTTAGCCAGGGACCATTAAGGCTACATTTGAAATCCACTGACCTTTCAGTGCTGGCTATAAGGAAAGCTCTTTGTGAATTGAAAGTACTATATAAATGTATTATTATTAGCAATCATCATTTTCTTCTTCATCATCTTCATCCTCATCACCCTGAAAACCTGGCAGAACACAATAGCTCCAGTTTCTAGAGTGTTTTCTATAAAGTACTGTTCCTTGCAGGAGACCTGAGAGGTAAATAGAACAAGTATTGAAAACCCTTTGTACAGATGAGGAGACAGAAGCTTGAAAAGGTGGCTATTTTAGATGGACATAAGATTAGCAAAATGGCAGAACCAGAATTCAAACCCAGACTTTTGGGTTTCAAATTATTCTTTCTACTATTCCATTAAAATGTGAATAAATTAACAGTCTTCTCTGTCAAGACATTTTTAGCCATATCTGACAAATTCTATATACTTTGTTTGAACAAGTTTGCTGAGGTCTCAGTAGAGATATTTCCAAACTCATCACTATTTTCCATATTCCACCAATTCAACATATTTGATAGTTGGTTTTATTTACATTTTACAAATATTATTTCTGACATTTACTTGCTGTGTGACCTTGACCAAATCACAGTATAGCCAAGCTGATTCCCTGCTGGCCTTGTTTTTCAATTGTTTCAGTCATGTCTGACTCTTCATGACTCCATTTGAACTTTTCTTGGCAAAGACACTGGAGTAGTTTATCATTTCCTCTCCAGCTCATTTTACAGTTGAGGTAACTGAGGCAAATGGAGTTAAGTGACTAGACCAGGGCCACATAGCTGATCAGTGTCTAAGGCCAGATTTAAACTCAGAAAGATGAGTCTTCCTCACTCCAGGCCCAGGACTCTATCCACTGTACCATCTAGCTGTCCATGAAGGTATCTTACAGATCATCTTATGCTCTCCATCCTTAATATGCATACAAGAGATGAGGGAATTGAAACCCTAAAAGAAATTAAGGGATTTGCCCAAGATAACTCTAAGACAGAAGGACAAAGACTAGGCAAATAGGATTAAGTGAATTGCCCAGGGTAATACAGCTACTAAGGGTCTGAGACCAGATTTGAAGTCAGGAAGATGAGTCTTCTTTTTCCACTTGAACAGTTCCATTGTTTTATCCATTGCACCTGGATGGTCTACTGCTGACTTGGGTCAAGTAAGTAGCTCCTGAGGAACAGCATCTTTCTAGTTTTGGTCACTGAATTTCTGTGGTTCTTCTAACTTTTTTAAGCTCACAAGGTCATTCTGTCTCCAACATTCCTTCAGCCAAGATCAGGAAGGAAGATACAAACAGGAAGCAACTTCATCCCAGACCCAGACTTGCTTAGGAGTCTATGTACTCATGGTCCAGGCAGTTGGGAGAGGGGCATCCCACCCTTCTCCCCTCAAAAACTCTTTGGGGCTCAGAGAATAGTCTTTGTGACCAACAGGAAGGAGAGATTTGAAGAGCAAAAGATTGCCTCATTAGTAGATTTAGTAAATTCTGACTCATCAGCCAATTAAAAGGATCCTCATGGACTCTAGGAAGTAATAAATGAGTATCTATGTTCGCTATGAAGTGTGTGTTTTGGGGAGAATCATGCATTTCTAAGGGGATCCTATATAATTATCAGTATTCTCATCTTGCCTATATAGCATTTCAAAATCACGAGTGAAACTTGGGAGTTTCTTGACTCACTTTTATGTGTCACAATTTCCTCATCTAAAAAATGGGAATGACAATTTTTGAGAGCTATTCAGTCATTTACTCATGTTATCACTCTTCATGACCCTGTGGACCATGGTATGCCAATACTGTTCATGGGGTTTTCTTAGCACAGATACTAGAGTGGTTTGCCATTTCCTTCTTTTGTGGATTAAGGCAATTAGAGGATAGTGGCTTGCCCAGAGTAACATAGCTAGTAGGTATCAGAGACTGGATGTGAACTTAGGTCTTCCAGATTCCAGGTTGAGCTCTTTATAAACTGAGCTATATAAATGCCTCCTTGAAAAGCATTAGCTATTATTATTATAATTATTATTGTTATTGTTATTGTTATTATTATTATTATTACTTAATAATTGATATTTGCACGTGATTTAAAGTTTGTAAATTATTTTCATATCAATTATGATATTTGAGCCTCACAAAAACTCTTTGAAGTAGGTAGTGTGAATATTACTATCTCCTTTTTATATATGAGGAAACAGAGGTTCAAAGAAATAAAGGGGCTTGCCTAAGATCACTTGGCTGTTAAGTGGCAAAGCTAAGACCGAAACCAGGGAATATTTTGGTGCTATACAAATTCAGGGTGTTAATCATGCTTTTAATTTGTATAGTGCTTTCCTTCCAAAGCATATACAGATCCACCATCTTATTTCTTCTCCTAGGACAGGGACTGAACCTCTAATTTCATTGCTATAGGGTAGCTAGGTAGTGCAGTGGATAGAGTGCTGAGCCTAGAGACAGGAAGACCAGAGTTCAAATGTGGCCTCAGACATTAGCTATGTGATCTTGAGCAAACCACTTAACCCTGTTGGCCTCAGTTTCCTTGTCTGAAAAATGAGCTGGAGAAGGAAATGGTAAACTACTTCAGTATCTTTGCCAAGAAAAATCAATTGGGGTCATAAAGAGTTGGATATGACTGAACAACAATAACAACAGGGTGAAGAAACTCCCTTTACTATGGAGTTAGCATCTTGCAATTTAGAGTCTCAAAAAGCTGCCTAGAACCTTCAGAGGTTACATGACTTGTTCAGGGTCCTACAGACAGTGTCCAAAATAGGACTTCAACATAGGTTTTCTCCATTTCAAAACTTGTTCTCTCTCCCTATGCCTCTTCATAACATTATCCTCAAAACAGATAGATTAGAGAGGGTAAATTCCATGGCCCTCATTTGACAGGACAGGGAAATTGTGGTAGAGAATAAGCAAGTGGTGACAAACTGGCCTTTTTCCTATTCTTCAAACACTACACTGCATCTCTTGTCTCTGTGCCAGATAGGGAGGAAACTAAGTTTGGACAAGGGAGGTGGAGTAAAATTACAGTTAGCCTTGAGAAGCAGGCGGAAGAGTTTGGTTATGGTCCTTTAGACAAGAGAGAACTATCAAAGTGTTGGGAGCACGAGATGGGAGTAATGCATCTAGTGAAAACATGGGGAAAATGTCTTGGATGTGAAAGTCTGCCCCTTTCTGCTTCCTTAGAGAGCAATGCATTAAAATGCTTATATTTTCTCAACTATTTTCTGGCTATGTTATGACTAGAGCTGACCTCCATATCTGGAATATACTCCTTTCTCTCTTTCACCTTATTGAATCCCTTTCTACCACTCTAAGTGCCTAGAGTACCACTTTCTAAATGAAATCTTTCCTCATCTTTCCAATTTCTAGAGCTTTCACTCTCAAATTAACTTTTATTTATTCTCAATATTTATCTGTATATCCTTCTATATGTGCTTATTGTCTTCCTATTAGAATGAAAGCTCTTTGTGAGTAGAGATTTTTACATCCATCTGTCTGTCCGTCTGTCCATCCATCCATCCATTCTTCCATCCATTTTTCTTTCTCTCTGTTCGTCTATTCGTCTCTGTCTAAATGCTTATATATTATGTTACACACATCATGCATATATGTACATAATTATAACATATGACATATACATTGTGAGATATATAATTGTACTATAAATGTACATTATGTGTAATATGTGCAAGATATATATATATATACACACATATATATATACACACATACATACATACATATAGGCCTAGAAAGTGAGGGGATTCCATACCCCCCCACACACAAACACACACACACACACACACACACACACACACACTACTGTTACTAAGTTGTTTCATTCATGTCCACTCCCTCATGAGTTCATTTGAAGTTTTCTTGGTAAAGATAATGGAGTGTTTTACCATTTCCTTCTCTAGCTTATTTTATAGTTGAGGAAACTGAGGCAAACAGGGTTAAATGACTTTCCCAGGGTCACTCAGTTACTAAGTTTCTGAGGCCAGATTTGGACTAAGCAAGATGAGTCTTCCTAATTTCAGACTCAGCACTCTATCCTATACCACTTAGTTGTCCAATTGAAAAAATGTATATATATATATATATACACACACATATATATGGCTTATATTTGTATGTTACCTTTTAATTCTCCCCCTTTTTATAGATGAGGAGACTAGAATATAAAGTAGTCAAGGTACAGAGTGATAAATATATATGTATACACACATATACATATACATCTATACATGCATAGCTATATATATCTATATATACATACATGCATATATTTTTGAAATCGGGTCTGTAATTTCTGGGGTATAAAGAACTTCTGGTGTGAAAACTCCCTCTTCCCTCTCTTCTGCAAATCACAATCTCAGAGAGTTGTCAGAGTCTTGCCCAGGATCACTCAGCCTAGGAGAGATGGGGTCCGAACCTAGGTGTGCCAGATTCTGGGACCAACCAGCTCTCTATCTACCACATTGTGAAAACACTCAAGTATTAATATTTTGATTTTTCAGATAAAGCAAATAATTCTTGAGAGGTTATATAAAACTGTCCAAGCTGTGCAGGTGGCAAATGTTAAAGCCAGAATTCCAAACCAGGCTTTCTGACTCAAAGCGCAGCCCTCTTTACACCAAACCACATGGCCTTCTAAAGGAGGACTGGCCTGCATTTACAGGGATGCCTATTCTGCACAGAGGCCTCTGGGTTAGGTATTTAACTACTCCAAACCTTGACTATATTATATTTCAGTTTCCCCATTTATAAAATAGGGAGAGTGAGAAAGTGTAATACAAATGTAAGATATCATAGAAAGCCATTCTGCTTCTACATTGAATAGTCTGTGTTCATTTAACATATAGATAATTATGTCCTTTTACACCAAAGAACACTGACTGTTAGATAAGGTCATCTAGTATAGCTGCATCTTCAATGGAGGAATCCCAGAGAGAAGTAAGTTGTAGAAGGTCCCTCTACCATAGACTTATGAAATGAGTGGTGGTACAAGGCATTGGCTGGGTGAATAGAATTGGCCCTGGAGTGAGGCAGGCCTGATTTCAGGTTTGACCTCAGATACTAGCTGTATGACTCTGGTCTAGTTATTTAACTTCTGCTGGCTTAGCTTCCTCAGAATAAAAAGTGGAAAATAATAGTACCTACTTCATAGAATTGTTGTGAGGATCAAATGAGATAATATTTGTAAAGTGCTTAGTGCAGGGCCTTACACATAATGGGCACTGCAGTCCCTTCCTTCCTTTCCTTTCCTTTCCTTTCCTTTCCTTTCCTTTCCTTTCCTTTCCTTTCCTTTCCTTTCCTTTCC
>NC_058131.1:386305998-386377231 GCF_016433145.1 Gracilinanus agilis | reverse complement strand
TCCTTCCTTCCTTCCTTCCTTCCTTCCTTCCTTCCTTCCTTCCTTCCTTCCTTCCTTCCTTCCTTCCTTCCTTCCTTCGTTCCTTCCTTCTTCTCTCTTGAGTCAGAGGGCTTAGGTTCATATGAATCCTTTGCTGATGTTTAATCTATGGCAAGCTATTTTGCCTCCAAAGGACTTCAGTATTTCCAACTTTAATATGAAGCGAATGGACTCTGTGGCCTCTAAGAGCCCTTCCAGCTCTTATCTATGATATCTATGATAAGAGGAGATGATCATGGGAAACAAAAGGCAAGACCTTTGCTAATGCGCATGTATGAAATGAAGGGCATGATCTAGAATTCTTACCTCAGAAAACTCTAATCTACCTTACTTAGGATCTTGGGCAATCTCATCTGATTGCACGCATGCGCGTGTGTGTGTGCGTGTGTGTGTGCGCGCGCGCGCGCGCGCGCGCGTGTGTGTGTGTGTGTGTGTGTGTGTGTGTGTGTGTGTGTTTTTCCTTTGAAGTCCCATTGCTGTAGTTGGATTCTTTCCTAAGATTATTCTGATCAGGACTGCTCCTTCTTCTCTGCCCAGGTCTTGGTTTCCATTTCCCACTGTGGCTTCCCTTCTCCCAGGGGATGAGCAATTTGTACTGAAGAAAAAAAATACCCAAAACAAAACCGAGCATCAAATTCTCCTGTCCTGTGGCATCTTCACCCAGCGCCTCATGCTCCCGTCTCAGAGCCTTGATTGACAGAATTACTAATCCATTGTAATCATATTTTCATAATTAGTCCCTCTGAGGCTTGGATGGCTGCTCTCACACACAGGTAAACTGCTGCCTGCCACCAAGTGTTTGTACCAACTGTCAGCTCTCTGGGAGGGAACTGTCTGTCTAGCACCCACAGCTGTTATTCAGAATTGCCTTTGTATGTCTTCCGATATTTCTTTTTCGAGCTTTGGCCTTGGTGAACTCCTGGCTGATTAAAAGTTGCCATTATTGACTCTTGACCCAAATGAATAGCAGGGACCTCTTCATTTCATCACTCTCCCTGCTTCTCTCTCCTTTCTCTCCATGCGGTTTCTTCTCTGTTTTTTTTTTTTATTATTATTTTTTTATTTTTTATTTTTTTAAACTCCCTACAGCAAGGGTGATGAGGAACTTCAAAGGTCCTTCTGAATAAAAGAACACACGGAGTCTCATCAATTATTTACCAGGCAAAGCTTCAGCAGGCACAGGTGCCACTACCTGTTTGTCTTGCTGATAGAGGTGGGAGTAGAGCTCCCCCAATTCCTGGTTGCTCTCCCCAAGACCTCTCTCAGTCGGTTCCAGCTAGAGTGAATATATTTGACCTGACAGATCCCCTGATAATTCCCAGTCCTAAGAGGCGGTATGGCAAGTTGTTGTTAGGGGTGATGGAGGTGGTTAGGGGACGAAAAAGACCTCTCTAGGACTCAGTGTTGGTCATCAGACTCTGATTCTGTCAGTAGGACCACTGTGGGAAAGTCATTTCTACTCTTTAAAAAAAAGGAAACCTTTACTTTCTCTCTTAGAATTGATATTAAGTATCAGTTCCAAGGTTGAAGAGTGGTAAGGGTTAGCCAACTGGGGTTAAGTGACTTACCCAGGGTCACACAGCTGGGAAGTGTCCACAGTCACATTTGAACCCAAGACCTCCCATCTCTAGACCCAGGATTTACTGAGTTATCTAGTTGCCCTGAATCATTTTTACTCTTGCATGGACACTTTCCTCTTCTGTGAAATCTGGATAAGTAGCACTAGCACTCTTAATCCCTCAGCATTGTCCAGAATAGAAAACTTGGCAAATGTGAAGCCCTGTAGATATGGGACTTGTTTTTATGATGCTGCTCTAGGCAGTGTAGGCCAGCTCTGCTTTTCCATGCAGGAAGAAAAGGTTGGAGAGTTTGTCTGACAAAAGATCTAGAAACTGATTGCAAGTTTCATATGAGTAAATGTATGCTACAGCTGCTAGTGAGACTACATTGATCTTGGGCTGCATGAAGAGAGCTTTTTTTTTAACCCTTAACTTCTGTGTATTGGCTCCTTGATGGAAGAGTGGTAAGGGTGGGCAATGGGGGTCAAGTGACTTACCCAGGGTCACACAGCTGGGAAGTGTCTGAGGCCGGCTTTGAACCTAGGACCTCCCATCTCTAGGCCTGACTCTCAATCTACTGAGCTACCCAGCTGCCCCAAATGAAGAGAGCTTTAATTAAACCCCTACTATGTACCAGCACTGTCCTAAGTGGGTGGCACAAAGGAGGGCAAAAGATAGTCCCTGTCCTCAAGGAGTTTAGAAACGAATGGAGTAGAACACAAGCAAGCAAATGTGTACAAGCAAGCTGTATATAGGATAAACTGGAGATAATTAACAGAGAAAAGGTGCTGGAATGAAAGGGAATGGAGAAAAGATTTCAGTACAAAGTAGGATTTTAGCTGTGTTTGAAGGAAGCCACAGAGGCCAGGAGAAGGGGATGAGTAGGGCACAGGCATGAAATACCTGGAGAATAGTTTCCAGGGATCAGGCAGTTGTGGTTCAGTTGCACTCGGTCCTGTTCTGACCACTTCTGGAGGATTCTTTTTATTACAGTGGAACAGTAGAGAAAGCACTAGATTTGAAGTCAAGGATCTGCCTACGTTCAAATTCTAGCCCTAACAGTCAGTCGGTCAACATTTATTAAGCTCCTACTATGTGCCAGATGCTAAGTACTAGGGAAATGAAGAGGCAAAAGACAGTCCTGACCCTCAGGGAGCTCACAGTCCAAGAAGCTCAGCTACTTGTGTGATTTGGGGCAAATGACTTCACTTTTCAAGACTCAAGTTTTTCATTTCAAAAATGAGGGGGAAGACCTGAGTTCAAATGTAGCCTGAGACACTCACTAGCTGTGTGAGCCTGAGCAAGTCACTTAACCCCATTTCCCTCAGTTTCTTCATCTGTAAAATGAGCTGGAGAAGAAAATAGCAAACCACTCATGTATTTTTGCCAAAAAAATCCAAATGGAGTCCCAAAGAGTCAGATACAACTGAAAAATTACTGAATAGCAATAACAAAAAAATATGAGAGTTGGTCTATCTTTCACATAATCCAATTTGGCCTGTCTACTTTTCTAGTCTAATATATTTCTCCCCTTCAATGGACTACATAGTCCAGCTAAGCTGGCTTTCCCCCCCTCTACCACTCTCCAGCACCCATCTGTACGATTTTGCACTAGAAGTCATTCATACCTGGAATATACCATTTCCTCAAAACTTCACCACTTTGACTCTGTTTTCCTTCACAATCAGCTCATGCACTATCTCCTACCTGATGCCATTTCTGTTTCCTGCAGCTATTCATATCAATTCCATCCCTGGACTTGAATCTATTTTGTATTTGCTTTCATATTTACAATTTTTGTCTCTTCCTAAGCTCTCTCTTTAAGCTCCTTGAAAACAGGTATCTTTTTTTCCCATTTTTTCCTAGGAGAATACTTGACACATTCATTATTGAGTTGTTTCAGTCATGTCCACCTCTGTGACCCATTTTGGGGTTTTCTTAGCAAATATACCAGAATGGTTTGCCATTTCCTTCTGCAGATCATTTCACAGATGAGGAGACTGAGGCCACCAGGGTGAAGTGACTTGCCCAGGGTCACACAGTCAGTAAGGGTTGAGGTGAGATTTGAACTCAGCAAGGTGTCTTCCTGATCTCAGGCCTGATGCTCTTTCCAAAGCATCACCCAGTTGCCCTTTGCTCGACTCATAGAAGGTGCTTAATAAATGCTTTTTGGCTGACTGAAATGACTGATACTTGATAAATGCTTATGGATTGCTTGATTGATTAATGTACTTCACAAGGTTATTGTGAGGAATGTACTGTGGAAATGTGAGCTAGATGACACCTCCATTTTTCAAGTCAGTGATTTTGTTGGTATAGACATTCCCATTGCCCATGAAGATTCTAGCCCCTCTTCGTTTTGGGAAATGAATCATGCTCTACTGACAGAGTCTTCAGGAGCCCAGGGTCACCTCCGTGACACACTATGGCATAAGAATAAGTCTGTATTGGAAGCCAAGGGAAGTCCTAGGGGAAATGAAACCTGGTTATAGAATCATAGGATTTCCTCGTTGAAAGAGAGCTCAGGAGCCATCTAGTCCAACCCATACTTTATCAATAATTGTCTCTACGATGTACTTGATGAAGGGTCATCCAATAATTTCCTGAAGACCTCTAGTGAGGAGAGCCCAGTACATCTGAGGGCTGCTCATTCCACTTTGGGATTGTTCCAATTGCCAAGTTCTTACCTTCAGGGAGTTCAGAGTTTAGCAATGTGATCTGACTCATTCTTGCATGAATGTATTCATGCAAAAGCATTTATTTAGTGGTTACCACTGTGCTAAATATTGGGAACAGAAGTAGAACATTAAGGCACTCTCTATTCATAAGGAACTCACATTCTAATAATAAGTAGAAGAATTATTATTATTATTATAGTTAACCTTTACATTGTGCTCTAAGTTTGCAAAGTACTTTGTAAATATTCATTAAAACATTTTATACTGAGAGGTAAGTGCTTTCATTATTCATATTTTATAGATGAGGAAACTGAGGTAGACAGACTTGTTCAGGGTCACATAGCTAAGTAAGTATCTAAGGCTGAATTATGGAGAGATCATTCATACTGGAGAATTTCTTCTGTTGAAAAGCTGGTGGGGAAGGTCCAGTGGTCTTTAGGATACAGTAGAAAAGCAGATAGTAATGCATCAGCTTTATTGTAATTTACACATGGGTAGCTATAATGAAACATAAAATATAACTGCACAAAAGAGGCATAAACCAAGGATTATGTGAGGTCCAAGGGGACATAGGGAGAATAACTGTCTATTGGGAGCACTAGGAAAGGCTTCATGTAGCAGAACCATTTTAATTGGACTTTAAAGGACAGGTATGATTTCAGTGGGCAAAGGAGGAATAGAGAAAGCTTTAGGCTCTGAGAAGTATGTGAATAAAGGTGTGGAGGTGGGAAAAGACAAAACATATACCTGATATCAAGTAGTACATTTTGGTTGGAATATAGTATGCTGGAGCTGATTGTGAATTTTTTACTGTAAGCATTTAGACACTGGAAACAAGCAAATGCAACAAATCACAGCTTGATTTATTGCTTTGTTGGTTGTCTAGACTTAAGAAAGTAATAGAGAAAATGTTAATAATGCAGATTAAATTTAAAAGAATATCGTTCATACTATTCCCCCCCCCCAAACTGGTTGTTAAACACTTATTTCCATGGCAGTTGTTGTTCACTTGTGTTTAACTCTTTGTGATCTATTGGAAGTTTTGTTGGCAAAGGTACTGGAGTGCTTTGCCATTTCCCTCTCCAGCTCATTTAGCAGATGAGGAAACCAAAGTAAACAGGGTTAAGTGACTTGCCTGGGGTCACATAGCTAGTAAGTGTCTAAAGTCATATTTGAACTCATAAAAATGAGTTTTCCTGACTCCAGGCCCGGCACTCTATCCATTGCATCACCTAGCTGCCCCAGCATGCCTCTGTGTAGAGAGGAGGGCCAAGCAAACATTTTGGGTTTTATTCACTACATAACAGAGAACCATTGGAAGGTTTTGAGCAGAGAAGTGATGTGGAAGGATCTATGCATAGGGAAGACTAGTTTAATATCTGTGTGAGAGATAGATTGAATTGGGTAGAGAGTAGGAGTGGGAATACCTGCTAGTAGATCATCACAGTCATTGGATGAGAGATAATGAAGGCTGACATGAGGGTGGTGACAAAGGAAATGGAGAAGAGGGGTAGAAGTATCATGGAGGGGACTTGGTAACTGATTGGAGTAGAGGGGCAGAGAAGAATGAAAGATAACATCAGAGTTTCAAATGAAAGATTGGGCGAAGGTCATTATATGTCTTCATTATCATTCCTTTGATGTGGGGTTGGGGTTCATTTTATAGGAGGAAATTCAGGAGGTTAGGCAACATTCCATAGAGAGTAGAAGAAATAATATTAAGATATAACATCTATAATATACAAGATATAAATATATGTGATGTAAGATATAAATAAGATCCCTTTTCTAATCCAATTCTTTGTCCATGATTTAACATAACTTCTAGAAACCAAGCTTAAGAAGATTTAGAAGGAGAACTTACCTTAGGTAGCCAGGTTCAGACTTAATTCCTTTGATGTCACAAATCTTGCAGCATTAGCCAACAAATTCAACCCAACTTCCCTGCAAACTTTCATATATAAATTATCTGTGTATGCATATGTGTATAGCAATATTTTGTATATATATAATTACATATGTGTTTATATACATGTATATAGATGAGTATATCTACATATGTGTGTGTGTGTGTATACTGGCAGCTACATGGTACAGTGACTAGAATACTGAGTTTGGAGTCAGAAAAACTCATCTCCCCAAGTCAAATGTAGCCCCAGATACTTCTGAGCTGTGTAATCTTGGGCATGTTGCTTAATCCTTTTGACCTCAGTTTCCTCTTCAATTAAATGAGCTGGAGAAGGAATGGCAAACCAGTCCAGTATCTTTGTCAAGAAAATCCCAAATGGGGCTATGAAGAGTCAGACACACTGAAATGAGACTTAATAACAAAAAATATATGTGTTTATTTCTTTGAAATCTGTCCAAGATATTCTAGATAATTACTCAATCAGATGCTGATGCTTTTGCAGTGAATAATTTTTACGTTTATGACCAATTTGGGAAGCAGCTAGTGCTAGTAGAGGCACCAAGCAAAAGAGAAGCAGTATGCTTTGATGGGGAAGAAGGGTGAGGGTGGGAATAAGTATTTATATAGCACCTACTGTGTGCCTGGCACTACTACTACAAAACACTTTACAAATATTATCTCACTTGATACTCATAGAAACCCTGAG
This sequence comes from Gracilinanus agilis, assembly GCF_016433145.1. NCBI lineage: Eukaryota > Metazoa > Chordata > Mammalia > Didelphimorphia > Didelphidae > Gracilinanus > Gracilinanus agilis. The sequence continues at coordinate 386,370,340 of NC_058131.1, read as the reverse complement.
AAGAAATTATTGTTGTTATCCTCATTTTCCATTTGAGGGAATAGAGGCAGACAGACTTTAATGTAGGGGTAGTTTCTCAGGTTAGATTTGAACTCAGAACTTTCTGATTTCAGGACCAGCTCTCTCTCTACTGCACCAGCTAGTTGCCTCTATAGCAATGGATTTCTTTTTCCTTTTTTGCTTAGGAAGTACTTTTTATTATTATTTTATGTTTTTTGTAAAGATATTCTATTTTACCAATTATATGTAACAATTTTCTACATAAATTTTCTGAAGTTATATGATCCAAATTGTCTCCCTCTCTCTCTTGATCAGGGTTATAAAATGCATTATTGTGGAAAACATATATCCAGATTGTACATTTTTTAAAGAGAATACTTATATAAAGACCCCCCCCCTTCCAAATACCTCCAAATAAACTAAAGTGGAAAATCATATCCTTTGACCTACATTCCAGCTCCAACAGTTCTTTCTCTGGAAGTGGATAGCATTCTTTCTCATAAGTCCTTCAGAATTGTCCTGGATCATTATACTGCTGAGAGTTGCTAAGTCTTTCACAGTTGATTATTGTACCATGTTTCTATTACTATTTACAACATTCTCCTGGTTCTGCTTATTTCACTCTGGATCAATTCATGTATGTCTTCCCAGCTTTTTCAGAAATTATCCTGTTCATCATTTCTTATAGCGCAATAGTGTTCTATCACCATCATTTTGTTCAGCCATTCCCAAACTGATGATCATTCTCCTCAATTTCCATTTCTTTGCCACCACAAAAAGAGCTGTCATAAATATTTTTGTGAAATAGCCCCCCCCATTTTATCTCTTTGGTATATAGACTTAGTGATATTAACTTGATCAAAGGGTTTGCACAGTTTTATAGCCCTTTGGGCATAGTTACAAATTGCCCTTTAGAATGGTTGAATAAATTCACAACTCCACCAACAATGCATTAGTGTCCCGATTTTGCCACACCCCTTCCAAAATTGATCACTTTACTGTCCTATTGGCCAACCTGATAGGTATGAGGTGATACCTCAGAGTTGTTTTACTTTACATTTCTCTAATCAAGAGTTATTTAAGACATTTTTCACATGATTATTGACAGCTTTGATTTCTTCATCTGAGAACTGTCCAATCATATCCTTTGACCATTTGCCAATTGGAGAATGGCTTGTATTCTTATAAATTTGACTTAGTTTTTTGTAGATTTGAGAAATAGGATCTTTATTAGAAAAATTTGTTATAAATATCCCCCCAGTTTGTTGTTTCCTTTCTAATTTTGGTTATATTGGTTTTGTTTGTACAACCCCTTTTACATTTAATACAGTAAAAATTATTCACTTTATATCTTGTATGTTCTCTATCTCTTATTTAATTATAAATTCTCCCCTTCTCCATGGATCTCACAGGTAAACTATTCTATGCTCCCCTAATTTACTTGTGGTATCACTCTTTATGTCTAAATCATATGCCCTTTTTGACCTTATTTTGGTATAGGGTATGAGATATTGGTCTATACCTACTTTCTGCCACACTGTTTTCCAGTTTTCTGAGCAGTTTTTGTCAGATAGTGAGATCTTATTCCAAAAGCTGGGATCTTTGGGTTTATCAAGCACTAGATTGCTGAGGTTGTTTATCCCTAGTCTATTCCATTGATCCACCCTTCTATTTCTTAGCCAGTACCGGATTGTTTTGATGATTATTGCACTGGATTTCTTAACAGAAGATCTGTATTTGAGTCCTAGCAATGCAACTTCTCAGTAGTTCTGTGACCTGGGGCAAATAATTTCTTTGGGGCTCCATTTTTCTATATACAAAATAAAGAAATTGGATTGATTGATTTCTAAGATCCCTTCTAGTTCCAATTCTCATGATTTTATGACATGAATTAGCAGAAGATGGAATCTGCCCACCTATCCTGTCTCTGTGGAATCCTGCTCCAATTCCCAGACTCAATAAGTTCCAGCTTGAAGCATTAATGATCACAGAGGATTCTTTAGCTTTGCTACCTTTTGAGCTAGGACAAGTTTTCCATTTCACTCCTCATCCATCGTTTCATTTAGAAATAGACAGAGGAGCTGTGTCTGAAGTGCTCTGGGAGTTCTTTGAATACTCTCCAGGTGACAGATGCTGAATTCCCTGATATCAAATGCTTATGTAAGCCAGCAATGAATCCAATGGGGACTCTCCTCCAATGGTGGGTCCCTGCTATGGCTGTTCATTTGACAGCTGAGCTTACGTGACTTCTTCAGAGATAAACAGATGTGGATATAGCATGACATGTGTCCTTTCAAGCCTGAAGTCTGGCGATTTGGAAATATCTTGGAAGGGCTATAGTTTCCCATAGAAACTCTCTTTCTTCCCTTATTCTTCTTTTCTGATCCCTCCTTCCTTTTACTATCAGGTTTCATGTCCGGAGTTCTCATCTATCCCTCTGCATAAGAGTTGGGAATGAATAAACCGAATTTTGAAATGCTGCAAAAACGAGAGACCCAGAGCCCCTGGTTTTTAAGGAAACTTGTTTTAAGTCGATTCATTTTGCAGGATTTTAAACTTAACTGAACTTATAAAGTAGGACACATTCATTTTGCAGAGCCCTAAGGAATTTTTAAGATAGAGCAGATAGACTATTACGCACTGGGAAGGATGTCAAAGATGATCTTGTCAAGCTCCCTCATTTTACAGAGGAGGAAATTGAGCCCCCTGAGAGAGAAAGTGACCTGTCCAAGGTAACGGAATGACTCAGAGGCCAAGTCAAGGTCAGGACCCAGAAAGATTTCCAAAAAGATTTTTAGTGGGTTAAGAATTAGCACCTGGAGATAAAGTATAATGTTGTAGGCTACCTCCATTAGTAACTCAATGAATAGGCTTTATTTATATATTTTTATTTTTTAAACCCATACCTTCCTTCTTAGAATCAATACTAAGTATTGGTTCCAAGATAGAAGAGCAGTAAGGGATAGGTAATGGGGTTTAAAATTACTTGCTCAGGGTCACATAGCTCCAGTAGGTTTTATTGAGGGGTTATTCTGTGTCAGGTACTGTGCTATGCTCTCTTATTACAAATACCAAATTTTTACAGTCCCTGCACTCAAAGAATTTATATTCTAATGGGGGATATTATATGCTCATAGATAAGTAAATATTGGATGTAAACACCATCTGTCACATACAATAAATGTACAGTGATTGAAGATAGGAGAGCTTCTGGGAGAATGAGGAAAGGTCTCTTAAAGGAGGTAGCTCTTGAGCCACAAGGGGTTCCAAAAGGTAGAAGTGAGGATGGAGATTATTTCAGACATGGTGGAACAACTTGTTTGCAACCACAGAGGCAGGAGTTAGAACATCAAGTATAAGAACTTATAAGCCAGTGTAACTAGAACATAGTGTATGTATGTAACCTACAGCTAGGTGACACAATGGATAGAGCACTGGGCTTGGAAACAGGAAGATCCAGCTTCATTAGTTCAAATTCAGTCTCAGACACTAGCAGTGTGACCCTGGGCAAGTTACTTCACTCTGTTTGCCTCATCTATAAAATGAGCTGGAGAAGGAAGTGGCCACCCGCTTCAGTATCTCTGCAAAAAAACCCAACCCAAATAGAGTCATGACTGTAACTGAACAACAATGTTTGTAACCTAGGAGGTAATGTGAAATTAGTCTGGAAAGATAGGCTGGAATCAGACCCTGAAGGATTTTAAATACTAAGAGAGGAGTTTGTATTTTGTTCTGAAGGCAGTGCAGAGCCATGGAAACTTCTTGAGTGGAGGAATGACATAATCTTCCTGTACATTAGGAATATCAGTTTGGCAACTCTATGGAGAATGGTTTAAAGAGGGGTGGACTGGATCTAGGGAAGTCATTTTGTAGGCTTCTGTATAGACTGCTAAGCAATTAAAGATATCAGAAAAGAAGGAGGGGAGTTAAGCTCTAGGAGTTGTGAGCCTGGGGTCAGGAGACATGGGGAAATTACTGTTTGGGGAAGGGCAAAGGGACAAGAGATCAGCTCTGGAAGGGGGAGATGTCAGAGTCAGCAAAGTTCTGTGAAAATTCTGCTGGCACTGCAGTACCCCAGTGCCTATTGCCTGGCTACCCTCCACCACCATTCTTCAAAGTTTTTCAGTTCAGGCTATTGGCGGAATTTGATCGTTTTATTTTTAAGATGACAAAATTTTATAATAGATTTTATAATAGGACTATGAAATATGTGGATCGTAATCTCTGCAAAGATTGCTGGGGAGGGGTTGGTGTCTTTGTCAGCTCTGGTCCCTGAGATATAGCTGTGTACTTGCAACTCACCTGCCTCTTAAGATGCTCTTTATGGCTAGAATACTGAATATTCCTCTTAGAAGAAAGGGTAGTGTTTGGAAATTATTGCTGAGAGACTTAGAATTCTCAATAGAAATTTCAGAAAGCCAGAGGCTTCTGGGCAATATGTGAACCAAAGGATAAGTATCTATCACTTTCTTTGGATTTAGCCCTATTTTATAACATTCTGATCAATCTGTGCCATAGGAGTAACATTTATAATGGTGGGCTAGGTTCCTTTCCCCTTAATACTTCAATGACACATTGTATAAAAGATGAACAACTTAGAAAGAATTTAGAGATTTGATCAAAGCAATTACTAACCAGGATTCTAAAGTACCAATGCATATGCTTTCAGACATGTTAATAGGATTATATAATCTAAGATTTAGATCTGGAAATGTCCTTTGATGTTACTAATTTACACACCTCCTCTTTTTTAACAGATGAGGAAACTGAGGCTCAGAGGCATTATATGACTTGACCAAGGTTATACAGATTAGTGGTATAACTGAGACTTGAACCCAAGACCTCTGACTTCAGACCAAGAGTTCTTTCTACCAAACTACCCAAGTCATGGACCCTCTTCCACCAAGACTTCGTGATACCTATGAAGTAAAATTTGTTTCCTTATTTTCTTGTTTCCCTTACTCTGTATACCTTTGTAAGATATTTCCATGGTTTTTATTGCTGGATCTTTTATTGGATTTTTTGGGGTAAATTCTTGGCATGTCTAATGCTATTCTTTCCCCTCTACAGTAGCTATTCTCTATGGCATGTGGTTTTGTTGGACATAAGCAATTCCCTTTCTCCCTCTTCCTTTTCCTTTTCACCTTTGATTGAATTTGCAAAGTGCCAGAGAAATGTGTTTTTCCATCCTATGTTAAATACTTTTAGTCTCCAGCCAAGAGGTTCTATTCTACTGTATTTTTAACTAAGGTCCAAGAATCCAAAACCCATTTTCAAATCTCATCTTAAACAGCTGTTCATATCCCAAATACTCCCTTCTTTTCTGAAACCCTTGCTTTCTGTTGGCAGTAGTGATGAAAACACCACCTGTTCTGCAAAGGTCTTAAGTTTCCTGCCCAAGATTTTAAAACTTCAGCTTTCTTGATTCTTTCTGACAGTCTCATTTGTGCCCACATTAATTACCAGGTAGTAGTTATAGGTCTGACAACTCTTAGGACAGTCTCCATTATATTCATAGGCTTAGAGAATCTTAGGTCTAGAATTGGAAGGAACTCTGTGTTCCATACTGGGCCAACAAATATGCACCAGTGTTCCTCATCCAGTGGTCACTAGCAGGGCACAGTGGATAGAGTGCTGGACTTGGAATCAGGAAGACGAGTTCAGATCCGGTCTCTGATAGTTGCATGACCATGGGTCAGTGAGGAATCCTGTTTCACTTTCTTCACAAATTAGCGAGGGAAATAAAGTTTGCAATATGCATCTCTTTTGTAAACTTTAAAGTACAATGTAAGTTCTCCTCCTCTTCCTCTTCTTCTTCTTCCTTCTCCTCTTTCTCTTCCTTTTCCCCTTCCTCTTCTTCTCCTTTTCCTTCTTTCCTTATGGCTTTAGTGCATCTGCATCATAAGTGCCTTGGAGTCAAGCAGTGGCCCTTTTTTTCAGAGAGTACAATTGTCTCATCTTTGAGAAGAGCCTCTTCTTGGTTCCATACTTCTAAGTATTTCATGATATTTCTCCCTTTTCTTCTCTGTGCTCACATTGAAAATTTAACAATTGATTCTTTTTTTTTTTTTTTAACAATTGATTCTTGTAAGTTAGTTCAAGCTGGCTGTAGCGCACCTCTGGTTGCCAAAGATGAAGAAGTGGAGACAGTCAATGAAGGACTTGATAACAGCCTCTTAGTTAACATATATTTTGATACTTGTGGGCTTCAATGAGAAGATAGCATTAGAGGAGAAATGGGAAGACTATGTTGGAAAGAGTTGGGTTGGGATCAAGAAATGAAAGAGACCAAAGACTTATTGACTATTCGGAGGCTTCATGCCTGTATACCATGAATATTTTATTTAAGAAGAGAATTGGAAATCACTATAAGTGGTAAGTGAAAAATGCTACCACAAAATGAAAAAGACTATATCATAATGGACAGGAAATATATGGGTACTGATCTAGCAGTCGTTTCAGAATAACTTATCTATATAGAATTGACTGGGTAGAGCAAAGGTCAAACTCAATACCAAGTAGAAGAAAAAATAAAGATGGGAAGATACTATATCTAGCAGTTGCAACCTATCTCTTAAAACAAATGATGGGGGGGCAGCTAGGTAGCTCAGTAGATTGAAAGCCAGGCCTGGAAACAGGAGGTTCTGGGTTCAAATTTGACCTCAGGCATTTCTGTGTGACCCTGGGCTTAACCTCCATTGCCTAGCCCTTACTGTTCTTCTGCTCTGGAACCAATACATAGTATTGAATCTAAGATGGAAGGTAAGGGTTAAAAAACCCCACCAAGTTGTGGATTTAAAAAAAATGCAAAGTGGACAAAATAAAGAATTTCTTTGTCAATGATTCTTAGAGATGTTTAATTATGAGAAAAAAATTACTACAACAAAGACTTTCAGAGATGCCATTCCATCCTGTACTGGTTCTTTGCGATGGCCTTTTCCTGTTTGCAGGGGACCCTTTCTGTCTGAAATGAATTAAAGAGACACCATTATTCCCATCATGGTGGGCCTCCTGACTTGGCCTCTTCTTGGCAGCATAAGAGCTGAGAGATATTCTAATTACTTGGCAGTCCCTTGGATTGTCCTTTTTGTCTGTCAGGTGACCCTTTCTGGTGACAGAGAATCCTTCTAGTCTGCAGGGGACAGGGAGATGCCATTCCTTACTGATCTCTCCACCTCGCTCCTTGGAGTCTGACTTTCCTGCAGAGATAGGATAGAAGTGCTATTCTATCATCTCTTTCCACAAATCCTCTCATCAGATCTGTCTAATACCACCTTGAGGCCAAATCTTTAGTGATATTAATAGCCCTTCTGACCTCATTTGGCAATGATTTACAAGCTCCTTCTGGTCATAATCTCCCCATTTCAGTGATCCTGAACCCCTTTGACATCATTATATGATAAATATATGATATATAAACAAAGTTTATAAACCTTATTTTCCATTGCCTACTGGCTCCTCTCTTATGATTATCCCTTATAATTCCCATCCTCCTCAACCCAACCCCTTCCCCAGTGTTAAACAAATATGACTCTAAAATAAAATGACTCACCACTTCCACTGCCCTGTTGGTAATATTTACTCTCCTCAATAGGTAACCAAGATGCTAACATCATTTATCGTTTCCTTTCCCACTTTTTTCATCTTCTGCTTCTCTCTGTGTCCAAGCTGTCTCCTGATGACACTCCTTCCCTATCCACCCCATTTAGCTCTGGTTGTGCATTCATTTCTTCTCACTCTCACCCCCTCTGCTTTCCCTCATTCTACCTGGTAATGAACTAACCTGGAGAAAATCACAAAACCACACCAACTGAATCCACTACAAATTTACATTACATAATCTCGATTGAGTCCTTATAGCACAACAGCAGTCCTTTCACATCTCCCTAACGGACTCATTATCCAAATAGGTAATGTGGTGGATAAAATTCAAGGTTTGGAGTCAAGAAGACATGAGTTCAAATGTAGCCTCAATCACTTGCCAGCTCTATACAATCTTTTATAAGTCACTCAGCCTCTGTCTAACTCAGTTTCCACAACTGTAAAATGTGGAAAATAATAACACCTATCTCACAGGGTTGATGTAAGAATCATTAATAAAATGCTTAGCACAGTGCCTGGCACAAAGTAGTTAATAAAAACTCATTCCCTTCTCCATTCATCATAATATTCTTTTAAATCTTTCCATCCCTGCTCCAACCAAACATAGCTCTCTCTCCTACCACTCTCTTAGCTGAGAATGTTGACTCATATTTCACTGAAAAAAAATTGAGGCCATTTGCTAGGTGCTTCCTCTTCTTCCCTCCTCTGCAACTCACATCTTCCAGATGTCACCTGCCTCTATCTACTTCTGTTGTCTCAAATGATGAGATGGCTCTTCTAGCCAAGGTAAACTACTTTCCATGTACAAGTGATTCTGTCCCAGTCTGTCTTCTCTAGTAGACTTTTTCCTCTATAATTCCCCATTTTCTCTTATCTTCAATCTCTTTCTGTCTACTGGCTGCCTCCCCACAGTTTACAAACATGCCTATGTCTCCCTCATCCTCAAAAAACATTCATTTGATCTTTCCATCCCCACTAATTATCTTCCCATATCTCCTTTTAAACACTTTGAGAATCTCCTTTTCAATGGGTCCCTCTACTTCCTCTGCTCTCACTCTTTTCTTGATTCTTTACAATATGACTCCTAACCTAATCATTCAACTAAACTCTGAAGTTTCTAAGATTTTTCCATTGCCAAATCTAATGATCCTTTCTCAGTCCTAATTTTTTTTTACTTCTCTGTAGTCTTGGACACTGATCTTCATCCTCTTCTCTTCAATACTATCTTCTTTCTAGGTGATGATGACATTACTCTCTCCTGCTTCTCCCATCTGTCTGATTATTCCTCCTCTGTCTCTTTTGCTGGATCTTCAACCTGATCATGTCTAATAATATTTTGTATCCCACAGGGCTCTGTCCTTTGTCCTCCTGTTTTCTCCCTCTATGTCACTCTGTGATCTTATCAGCTACTGTAGATTCAATGATCCTATCTATGCTGATGATTCTCAAGTCCACTAATTTAGGCCTAACTTCTTTGTTGACCTCTGATTTGAATCTCCAACTGATTGTTAGACACTTCCAAGTGGATGTCCCATAGATATCTTAAGCTCAATATGTCAAAAACTGAATTCATTACTTCCCCCCAAATCATCCCCTCTTACTAACTTGAATATTACTGTTGAAGGTTCTACCATCCTTCTGGTTGGTTATCTATGCTCACAATCTACGTGTTATCTTTGACTCCTCATTCTCATCTTCATCTGTTGCTGAGACCTGTCCATTTTTTCCTTTGTTATATTCCTTGTACATACCCCCTCCTCTCCTTTGATACCACATTGGAACAGGCTCTTGTCACCATATATCTTGACTATTGCAATAACCCATTCATTGGTCTGCCTGTCTCATGCCTCTCCCCAATCCAATTCATCTTCTACTTAGCTGTCAAAGTGACCTTTCAAAAATATAAGTCTGATCATGTCACCTCAAAACACCTTCAACTCTTCTGTCTCTCTATCACCTCTCAGATCAAATATAAAATCTTCTGTTTGACATTCAAGTTCCTTCATAACCCTCATATTCTCTTTTCTTAAAATTAAATTTTATTTTTTAATTACATGTGGGAACAAATTTTTGACAATTGTTTTCTGACATTTTACAATTCGGATTCCCTCCCTTCCTTGAGGCTATAAATAGTCTGATATGGGTTATACATATTTCCACATTTCCCATGTTGTGACCAAGGACAAGTATCACATATAGAAAAAAAAAACAACAAATAACTCACAAAGAAAATAAAGTGAAAGATGGCATGCTTTTAGTTTGCAAACAGATTCTAACAGTTCTTTCTTTGGCTATGTATAGCTTTTTTTTTTAATCATGAGTACGTTGAGGTTATTTTGGATCCTTGATTTGCTGATAATAGTTTAGTCCATCACAGTTGATCATTGTACATATTTGAATTACTGTATACATGGTTTTCCTAGTTCTGCTTATTTCACTTTGCATCACTTCATATAAGTCTTTCTAGGTTTTTCTGAACTCATCCTGTTCATCATTTCTTATGGTAAAATAGTTTTCCATTACAACCATATACCATAACTTTTTCAGCCATTTCCCAACTAATGGAAATCCACACAGTTTCTAGTTCTTTGCCACTACAAAAAGAACTGCTAAAATTATTTTTGTAAAAGTTGACCCTTTCCCCCTATCTCCAATCTCTTTGGGATATAGACCCAAGGATGGTATTGTCTAAGGGTATGCATAGTTTTATGGCCCTTTGGATGTGGTTCCATATTGTTCTCCAGAATGGTTATATCAATTCACAGTTACACCAGCAGTGTATTAATGTCCCAATATTCCCACATCCTCTGTAGCATTTATCATTTTCTTTTTTGGTTATATTAGCCATGCTGATAGATGTATGGTGGTATCCCAGAATTGTTTTAATATGCATTTTTCTAATCAATAGTGATTTTGAGCACTTCCTCATATGACTATAAATAATTTTAATTTCTTCATCTGAGAACTGCATGTTCATATCCTTTGACTATTTATCAGTTGGGGAATGTTTTTTATTCTTATAAATTCACCTTAGTTCTCTATATATTTGAGAAATGAGGCCTTTGCTAGAGACACTTGCTATAAAATTCCCCCTCCCCATATGTTGTTTCCCTTCTAATCTTGGTTGCATTATTTTTGTTTGTACAGAAGCTTTTAAATTTAACATAATCAAAATTATCCATTTCGCTTTTTTGTAATGCTCACTCTGTCTTGTTTGATCATAAATTTTTCCCTTATATGTAAGTCTGGCAGGTAAACTTTTCTGGGTTCTCCTAATTTGTTTATGATATCCTCCTTTTTTTTCTAGATAAAACATCCATTTTTATTTTATCTTGGAGTGTGGGACATTGGTCTATGCCTAGTTTCTGCCATAATGTTTCCTATTTTTCCCAGCATTTTTTGTTAAATAGTGAGTTCTTCCCCCAATAGCTTGGATCTTTGGGTTCATGGAGCACTAGGTTACTATAGCCATTAACTGCTGTTAACTGTTGATTCCCCAATCTCTTCCACTGATCCACTGCTCTTATTCTTAGTTAGTACCGGGTTGTTTTGATAATTACTGCTTTATAATAAAGTTTGAGATCTGATACAGCTAGACCTCCTGGCTTCATTTTTTATTCTTGATTTTTTATTCTTCCAGATGAATTTTATTATTTTTTATAGTTGTAGGAAATAATTTTCGAGTAGTTTGCCACTGAATAGGTAAATTAATTTAGATAGTATTGCCATTTTTATTTTATTGCCTTGGCCTATCCATGAGCAATTGATATTTTTCTAGTTGTTGAGGTCTCACTTTATTTGTGTGAATAGTATCTTCCTATTGTGTTCATATAGTTGCTGGGTTTGTTTTTGTAATTATACTGCTGGGTATTTTATATTACCTAGCCCATATACTCTGATTCAGGGCCACTGACCTCCTTGCTATTTGAATAAGACATTCTATTTCCTGACTCCAGGCACTGTAACTGACTACTCCTCTTTCCTGCAATACCCTTCCCACCTCATCTTTTCCTCCTGGCTTTCCTAGGCTTCTTTCAGCCTTTTCTGACCCCCCTCCCCTTTAATTCTAGTACCTTCTCTCTGTTGATTATCTCTAATTTATCCTGTGTATATTTTGTTTCTCCCTGGTTGTATATTTGCTGTCTCCCCCCACTAGACTGTGAGATCTTTGAAACCAGGGATTGTCTTTTGTCTTTCTTTGTACACCAGAGCTTTCAATAGTACCTGGCTTATAGTGGGTTTTTGTTTATAGTGGGTTAATGTTTATTGACTAACTCTCTTTTGTATGCTCTTTGAATATACAGGTTTTGTATTTCTATCTCTAGCTCCTTTTACAATGTTTCACATATAATAAATATTTTAAATTTGTTCATTTATTAAAAATATATGTCTACAATATCAAAACTTTAACTAGTGAAGGAAAATAAAAATGTTTTCATTTTCTAGTGATGACCAACATCAAACAGGCATCTCAGTTTCTCATATAAATAACAGAATAACTAGCTTTGGCCAGCTATAAAACAAATCTGGCTATAGGTTTACAAAAAAACATTTCTTCCTTCCATTTTTGGCACAAGAGCACTTAAGTAGTCAAATATGTCTTCCATCTCATTGATTTGAGAGTTGCCTCTATTGATGCAGATACCAGGAGAGTGGGGCAGCTAGGTGGCAAATTTGATATAGCACCAGGGCTGGAGTCAGGAAGACCTGAGTTCAAATCTAGTCTCAGTCACTTACTAGCTGTGTGATCCTAGATGAACCACTTAATCCTGTTTACCTCAGTTTCCTATTCTGTAAATTGAGCTGGAGAAGGAAATGTCACTTCAAGATCTTTGCCAAGAAAACCTCAAATGAGGACACAAAGAGTCAGACAAGACTGAAATGACTAAACACAAAACATATCATGAGGATATCACTGAAATCCTTTGGCTATCTATTCATTATCCCTCACCCATGCCACCCAATCTTTTCTTCCTGCCATAAAATTCCTTGATGATATCCTTTACTCCTGTTCTTCATAGTTCCTCATTGGTTATATGTTGTATCCTACTAATACCCACCATGTATCCCTCTATGTGAAATTCATCTTCTTGTCTACCCCATTGTAGTGTGAGCTCTATGAGGGCAAGGAGTGTCTTTTTTTCTTTTTGTATTCCCAGCACTGAGAACAGTGCCTAGTGGGTACATATTAGGTGCTTAATGTTTATTGATTGATGATGGCTAATTCTTCAGAGGAAGTGTTAATATGCATTTTGCTATTGACTAGTAACTGTTGGTATCAAAAGATGGGTCTCTGTCTACCTCCAGAGAAAGAAACTGATAAATAGAAACAAGAAAGACATAGATTTATACATATATATTTGTCATTATGCCTCCTCTAGTGTGAGGGAGAGAAGAAAATACCTGGGAACTTTAATGTAACAAACAAGAAAATAAATGTGGTGGTAAAACCAAAAATAATGAAAAAAGATGGGCTTCTGTTTTCACAATAATCTAGGGGTCAGTAAAAAAGCTTTCCAGTTTCCTAAAAATCTAACCCATCCTCCTACTCCTGTGAAATTTGGGCCTAGGTCATTGTTTATCTCTACTGTCTATGCCAGACATACCTAACATTTAAAAGGTATCCTACCAAATTAATTTTGGGTATCCATACCCTATAGGGTATCTGACCAAAGTCTTTTGAGTAATTACATTTCTCTCCCAGAAGATTCTGCAATGTCTCAGTGCTTGATCCACAGAGAGGAGAACCTAGAGGACCTCACCATTTATAGGAGATCCCAACTTGATCTGGTCCTTGAGCTATATCTCCCCTTTATAGTGCCCTTCTTTCAAGTCCCAGAAAAGATCCCATTTTCTAGAGCAGTGGTGGTGAACCTTTAGAGAGGGAGTGCTTAAACTGCAACCCTCATGCACATGTGAGCCCCCTGCCTTACCCCAGGCGGGGAGGGAGTGCTGGGCAGGGGGGTGGGTCATATGACAAGGCATACATGCCAAAGGTTTGTCAACAGGGTTCTAGAGGAAGCCTTTCCCAAAGCTCTCTTTGTGTTTTTTGTCATATGATTATTTCCCCTTTATCCTGTCTACATCTTGTCTATACCTAATAGTTGGCACATTGTCTCCCCCATTAGACCATGAACTCCTTGGAAGCAGGGATTGACTTTTACTTTTCTTTGCATGCCTAGCACTTTAGCACAATGCCTAGCATAAATGTTTATTGACTCAGTGACTTTGGTGAGCTACATCCTTGTTTTATGCCTCACCTGATGTTTATTATCAGAGACTAATTAAACAGGCTTATTTATTTCTGTTGCAATATATTTCAAAGAATCCAGAGTGATCTGTAAGGATGAATGTGAAATACCTTGTTATAAAGTTTGTTTTAAACCAAGCAATATTTTGTTTTACTGAATCAAATTTTCTTTTTATAATCAATAAACAATAAGCACAATAGGATCTAATATTATTTACATTTTCAGTTAAATTAAAAGATGGTAAATATGGTGTCCATTACTGAATTTCATTTGTGAAGTTTTGTTCATTCTTCACAAGTATCTACTTCACATGTTCTTGATTCATGTATAAATGACTCTTAAGAGGATTTTATATAGATGAGAAAGTAGTTATGTGTGTTGGTAGTTATTGATATTCTCTTGGCCATCTTTTTCTTGATATTCATAAGGGCTGAGACTTTTTTCTACACTTTTGGTTTCTTCTCCTCTGGTGGATACCTTGCATATAATATATTTGATATAGTATCAACAGTACCTTACCAAAAATGGTGGTGTGTCTCCAAGGGGGAGCTTTACTACCTGACAACCTAGCCCTATTTCTTGGCTTGGGAAAGGCATATGGGAGACAGCGTTGAAGGAGCAGATGGGGACTATTTCCAGGGGATGCGCCTTGAAGGAATCCTCATAGTCAGTGCATAAATTTTTGGAAAGAAGAAAATGAGATACAGGAGAGGAATAAATTGAAGATGGGATTTCTCAGAGTATCCACAGCCTGAGCAGCAGGGACCTCTATCAGAGTGAAGCAAGAGAAAGATGTATCTTCAAAAAGAAGGCTAGAGATATGACTCTTTCCATTCATCTAAAAAGTCCCCAAACATTGTGAATTCTGAGACCTTTTGTTGGTCAGGTCTCTAGAACTGTAGAATATTGATCATCAGACTAGACTAAACTCAAGTGAGGATTATGGCCTTCAGTTATTTTTTAGGCATTTAGGTGGTACAGTAGATTGAGTGCTGGACCTGGAGTCAGAAAGTCTGGGGTTCAAATTTGGCCTTAGGCACTTATTAGTTGAGTGAAGCCATTTAGTCTCTTTTGGTGTCAGTTTTCTCATTTGTAAAATGGGGTAATGATAGTACCTACCTCACAGAATTGTGAGGATCAAATATTATTTGTAAAGTGCTTTACAGACATTAAAGCTCTATGTTGTTGTTCAATTGTTTCAGCCCTATCTGAATCTTCGTGACCCTATTTGGGGTTTTCTTCCCAAAGATATTGGAGTGGTTTGTCATTTCCTTTTCTTGCTCATTTTTCAGATTAAGAAATGGAGGTAAACAGGATTAAGTGACTTGTCTAGGACCACACAGCTAGTTAATGTCTGAGGCCAGATTTGAACTCAGGAGGAGGAGTATCCCTGACTCCAGGCCCAGGTGCTCTATCCATTTTACTACCTAGCTGCCTCTAAAGCACATATAAATGCTATTTTAATTTTAATTTTAGCAGATTGTGGAGAGATAATGATTATGCACATTTCCATACTACTCTCAGGCTACAAAGCACATTCTTCACATTTTTGTGTGGGAAGCACTATAAGTCTTATGAAACCCACTTTACAGATGAAAAAAACTGAGGTTCATAGGCTTGAAGTGACTTGTCAATGTACATCTGTCTAGAAAGCAATAGTTACTTGGATTCAAACCCAGGTGTCTTGATTCCATGGACTGCGTTCTTCCAAACCGTAGATCCAAGAGACTGCTATTTTTTTGGAAGAAGATCTCAACTTATTCTGTTCAGGCCTATAAGGCAGAACTAGAACCCAAGGTTAGAAAGTATTGGGAAGCAGGAAGTTCAAAGGAACAATTTCTAACAATTGGAACTGTTCAGTAATGGAATGATTTGCCTAAAAGGTAGTGAGCTCCCCAGTATTATAGGTGTTCAGGTAGAGCTGGCATGACCCGGGGTTAAAGATAATTGTAGAGGAGATTCCAATTCAGGTATGGGTTAGACTGGATGATGCCTGACATCCCTGCCACCTCTAAAATCCCATTATTCTATAAATGCCAGGTGTGGAGAATGGTTTGTGACTTAATTAGGGCCAGAATTTCACAGATGCCAGGAGCTGCTGCCCATTTCTCCCACTTTGGAGAGGCTAAAAATGTACCCAGTGGAAAGGACATTTTGCTGTGGCAGTAAAGCATTCCCTTTGCTTCCTGACTTCCAGAAGCCCTGCATATTTTACTGTCCCCGACACACTGAATTCCTCTCGGAGGCTCTAAACAGAGATTGGGAGCTATTTTTGTGTCCTTAGTCACACAGGAGAAACCAGGATGCTGACTGGAAAGAAGAAGTGTAAGTGTCTTTTATTACAGCCCTTCAGGTCTTTAACGTGTTGGGTTTGAAGGGATATAATGCAGCGGGGGCCTCCTTCTCTGCTGGCTTGCACACTGTGCTCTCCACTGGGGACAATTTGAAACTTATTTTCTTCCATTGTTAAGCATTTCTGGGTAAGGGCAGAAACAACTGAATTGAAAGGGCTACGTTAGTGCTCATTTACAGCTGGAATTGGAAAAGCAGCCATGTTTGTATTTAGGTGAATAGGATAATGTAATACCTATCAGAACTGCTGGAGGGTGGGAGAAAGAGAGAGACAGAGACAGACAGATTGAGAGAGAGAGACAGACAGACAGACAGAAAGACAGAGATTGAGAGAGAGAGACATATATATAGAGAGAGACAGAGACAGAGACAAGGAGGGGGAGAAAGAGAGAGAGAACACAAGAGAGACGAAGAGAGATACACAGAAAGACACAAGCTGTCCTGCATCCAAACTCTCTTTTAGTCTCTTCCTATCTACCTTTGTCCATTTGAGTGTTCCATGACAAGCTCCTAGTTCCACCCATAGCACACATAGCAATTTGAAGATACAGCTAGGATCATGCAATGGCTGTTTAGATGGGAGCAGTTTTGCTGATTTGTTCAACTTAATACATAAGACATGTTGCTGACCGAGACCAGCTGCCACTGAAATAACAGCATGTTAGCATGTCAGCATTGGCAAAGCCTTTATGGTCCTCTTCTCAGAATAATGTATTTAAATGTATCAAGATCATATATCCAGAATTAGAAAGCAAACCAATTATCTTTAAAAATAGTTCTATCTATCTATCTATCTATCCATCCATCCATCCATCCATCCATCCATCCATCCATCCATCCATCCATCTATCTATCTATCTATCTATCTATCTATCTATCTATCTATCTATCTATCTATCTATCTATCTATCTATCTAACTATCTCTACATCTACATCTGTATCTGCATCTACATCTACATCTACATCTACATCTATATTTAAAAGCACAAAACAAATTCACAAACCCTAGGGTAAGAGTTCCTCCTGCTTTAGAGATAGGCTAGCCAGGCTACTCTACTTTTGCAGATGAGGAGGCTCAGAGAGATTTGTTTGGTAGAATGGTAGAAAAACAACTGCATTTAAATTCAAGGAAACTGAGTTCAAATCCAGCTCCACCACTTGTGTGATTTTGTGAATGCCAATTAACCTCACTGGGTCTAAATTTCTCTGTCTGGAAAATGGATTGGGTTGTACTAGCTGACCGGCTGCATCCCTAGTTGTAAACCTAGGATCTCTCTGAGATTTAACCAGATCTGAGGGTAGGTCTTATTACCAATTTGGTGCTTTGAATAGAGGTAGGTCGCACAGTGGATAGAGTACTGGGCTTAAAATCAGGAAGACTCATCACCCTAAGTTTAAATCTGATCTCAGACACTAGCTGTGTGGCCCTGGACAAGTCACTTAATCCTATTGGCCTCAGTTTCTTCATCTGAAAAATGAATTGGAATAGGAAATGACAAAGCACTTCAATATCTCCATCAAGAATACCCCAAATGGGATCATGAAGAGTTGGACACAACTGAAACAACCAAATAACAAAAGAGGAAAACATGATTTTCTAAAGCTCAAGTTGTTAGAACTTAGAGCATTGGTTATGTCCCACATCTGTCCTCCTCACCTCTACTTCTTAGAATCCCAAGATTCTTTTATAGCTCAGCGTGGCTGCCATCTTCTACTGTGAGCCTTTATTGGTCCTCTCAGCTACTCTGCCTTTCTCCTCCAAAATTACTTTATATTTATCTATTTTTTATCTGCTTATATAGTATCCCAAGAAATCTTAATGCCATTTTAAACTTTCATAATTTTAGAATTATAAATGGTCTAGACTTACAAAAACAACAGTTGAAAGCTTGAGTATTTAAAATATTGATGTTTCTTATTAAAATTCAGCATAATCACCATCTTTTGCTATATATTACTGTAATCCATTCTTGAACTTTGTAAAAACTTTTCCCATCTGCTGCTCACTGACTGAAAGGAATGGATTTGTAATGCTAGCCTTCAGGTCATTTAAAAAATGAGGTTGTGATGCATCCATGATAGTTCTGATGGGACCCCACCAGAAAAAGTCCAATGGCGATAGATCAGGTGATTGAGGTGGCCAGCAGAGGACCTCTTCAAGCGATCTACTGGTCTGATAAAGTGTCATCCAGAAACCATCACACAGGTAATGAATGCATAATGAAAATCTTATGAAAATTGAGATAAAGCACTTGTTATTTAAAATTCATAAAATTAAATAAGTGCAAACAAAATATGAATCAATTTTGAATTTTGAAGGGATAAGTTTGTAGCATTTATACTTCTGAAGTTGTTAAAGTTTAAAGTTGCACTAAGAATTTTGGGACCCACTGTCTACATGAACCTCTGACAGATTTTTAAGAACCTTCTTAGCACCTAGCACAGGTTGTGGTACAGAGGAGGTGCTTAATGCATGTTTGTTGCTTGATTATTATATTGAAAAGGTTTTAGCGCAATACATGGAAGATTTTCTTAACAAGCAGACATACCTGTCAGTGCTGAGCCCATTCAGCACTTGGCACAGTGTCGGACACATAACAACTGCTTAATAAATGTTTATTGATTGACATGGAATAGACTGCCTTCAGAGGTAGTGAGTTTCTCACTCCTGGAGACCTTCAAGAAGAGATTAGATGACTACTGCACAGAAGAAGAGACTCACAGGTCAGGAAAGAGTTAATAATAACAGTAAAGAATAGCTAACATTTATAAAAGATAACAATTGCAAAGTGTTTCATACATAGTAAGGACTATATAAAATTTTAGCACTATATAAATGTTCACTATTGTTATCTACTGTGTGCTAGGCACTGTGCAAATATTATCTCATTGGTTCTTCACAACAACCTTGAGAGGTAGGAACTATTATTATTGCCATTTTGTTGTTGTGGAAACTGGGGTTAAGTGACTTGTGCAGTGTCACACAACTATTAAATACCAGAGGCTGGATTTGAACTCAAGTCTTCCTGATACAACACATGGTATTTTCTATCCACTGTGCTGCACTTAGTTGGTCTAGGATCTCCGAGGTCTGTTCAGTCTCTAACTCTATGGAATGTGAATGCATGGCTGCACAATGTAAGTCACCATTCATGAAGAGAAAGGGGTCTAGCTATGTGACCCAGTTAAAAGCTGATCTCTAGTTTTTATGTTGTAAATGGGTCACTCTCTGTATTTAGCCATTATTCTCTGAACATCCAGAGGAAGTTTACAGGAAAATAATCAGCTGTGGGCTGTTCAGGTACAATCTTGCCTAGAGGCAGGTGAAGTTGATCAGACAACCTCTTGAGGTACTGAGGTTTTCTGATTTTATAGATGTCCCAGAAGCTGGAGAGTGTATGCACGTGTGTGTGAGTGTTGCTTATTAGCTTGCCTAATGCATTTATAGTATCACCTCTCTTGAGGTAAAATAAAAGAGATTTCATGTATAGTGAAAATAAGAGCTATGGCATGGCTCTGCATAGATAGCCCTCTTTGCAAAGCTGCAGACTGGTGATGAGAGGTTCCTTTGGGACAGGTGGAGAAGAGCTCAAAATTATCATGGAAAAGCACCTGTACCACACATCGACACCTAAAATAGAAAGCTTATTTGTGGATGGCAGGCCAAGGCACTATCCCTTATCACAGCTTAGAGCAACAATACTAGGCATGGGGCATTTAGGTGGCATAGCAAATAGAGAACTGGGTCTGGAGTCAGGAAGACTTGTCTTTCTCAGTTAAAATCTGGCCTCAAATACTTTTGAGCCGTGTGACCCTGGATTAACCCTGTTGGCCTCAGTTTTCTCATCTGCAAAATGAATTAGAAAAAGAAATGACAAACCACTCCAGTATCTTTGTTAAAAAATTCCAAATGGGGTCATGAAGAGTTGGACATGACTGAAAAAAAGACTGGGCAACACCTCTATGTAGATATTGATGGGGACTCATGGGGAAACATGGACTTGCTACATATTCCTATTTGAGGGATCCTCTAACTGGGATTTCTGGATGAATTGATTTGGGCTTCTCAGAGGGTCTCTAAGATCAAGACAAGTCAATGAATCAGGCACTGTGCTAAGAACACTCCTGTGTTTGATCCAGGTAGATTGGACACTGAGGGTCAAGGAGTTGAGGAGGTCAGGGTACTGGGAAGCCAGAGACTTTGAGGAATGTGAGAATTGGGACAGAAAGGAAGAGAGTGAAATAGTTCTTGAATTTCTTGAGGAGGAAGGAGAATGACCTGGAGGTCCAGAGGTGACCACCAGTGGGATCTGGGTAAGATGGAGAAAGTGGATGCTGAATAATGGCACCTTCTATCTTGGAATCAATACAAGTGTCAGTTCCAAGGCAGAAGAGTGGTAAGGACTAGGCAATTGGGGTTAAGTGACTTGCCCAGGGTCACATTGCTAGGAAACATCTGAGACCACATTTTGAACCCAGTTCCTCCTGACTCTAGGCTTGGCTCTCTATCCACTGAACTACTTGGCTGCTGTTGACTTACTTATTTTATAGATTAGAAAACTGAAATCTAGAGAGGTAAAGTGATTTTCCCAAGGTCACATAGGTAGTAAATGGCAGTTGATTTCTTAACTTAGGTTTTTTGACTCTAAATCCAATGAACTTTTCCCCAAACTTCAATTTAAGAAAGTTCTCAGAAGATGCCATAGAAAGGGAGGAGAGAGAATAGTGACTGAGGGAAGGCTAGGGCTTACCATACAATGAATCATAATTCATTATGCTTCTCCTGATCCTGCATGAATCCTAAGTCTCATGTAGTTTGTTGTTCCCAGGTTAATCTACCGATTAAGGGGTTAGGTTGGGTGGAGTTCAGTCTAATAAACCTATGGGAGAGTGCCCCAGGGGAGGGCTATGAAAACCAATGGACCCTTGGAAAGGGTTGGAGCCAGCCCTAGATAGGAAAGGATCAGGCCGGAGCTTTGAAGAGGCAAGGTGAGAAGTGTCTCCCTCATTCTTACCAACAGCACATGAGATGAAGCTTTCTTTGGTCAACCAGTGCTAGTTTGAGCTCTGTTTCCAAAAGAACATTTTGCCCAAAGTTCCATAAAAATGGGTCCTGGAACCTATTGCTAGAACATGACTGAAGAAGACATAAATGGATAGATTTAAATGCAACTTCTGAAAAAAAGGAATGGATTTGGTCTCAGAGGACATGGGTTTGAATTCTAGCTCTGCTTCTTTCAAGCTATGTTAACTTATTCATCACTAAAGCTTTTAAGTCTTTTTTTCTTTATCTGTAAAATGAAGAAGTTGTAGGAGATAGTCTCTAAAGTCCCTTCAAATTTTAAAACTAGTGATTCTTCCCACAGGGGAAAAGAAAGCTCTACTTGTCTGCTACCAAGGGCATCTGAAGAGAGAAGACACAAGTTACTTACTTACACTTGTCTCTCATCTGAATGTGGCAGGGGTTTGGGGGGAGAGGAATGAATGATTATATGTGCCAGGTATGTGCTAAGCAATTTTTACAAATATTATCTCCCTTGATCCTCATAACAACCCTTTAAAGAAGATACTATTATATTCCTCATTTTACAGCTGAATATACTGAGGCATATTGAGGTTAAGAGACTTAGCCAGGGTCACATAGCTAGGAAGTGTCTGAGGCCAGATTTGAATATTTTTTTAAGAGATCATTTCATTATCTTCCATTCTTTGAATGAATGAAAAAAAAAGTACTTATTAAGCACTATGTTCCATGCATTGAATTAAGCCTTAGAGATACAAGTTCAGAAGGGTGGCAGTATTTTCCCTTAAGAAGAATGTATTTTAATTTGGGAAGACAATACATGTAGAGCAGTGATTCCCAAAGTGGGTGCTACCACCCCCTGGTGGGTGCTGCAGTGATTCAGGAAGGCGGTGATGGCCACACTTTTTTCATATTACATTCTATTCTGAGTTCAAAAAATAGTTTCATAATTTCCAGGGGTGCTAAGTAATATTTTTTTCTGGAAAGGGGGCAGTAGGCCAAAAAAGTTTGGGAACCACTGATGTAGAGGAATTGTGATCCGGGAAGGCTCAGAATTTTGCTAATTCTCTCCCCACTCCTCTCCCAACTATTTTGCATTTAATTGCTTTATGTTTATTTTATATTTATTTTGTATATACTTATATACATGTACTTAGTCTCTTACCCAATAGACTATAAGCTCTTCAAGGGTTTTCTTGTCCCCAATGCTGAGCACAATTTCCAATACATTGTAGGTATAAAGGCTTGCCAATTTATTGATTGGGATGGTAAATGAAGTTATAATGAAATTGATTGTCATTCCCTTTCTAGAATATTAAATTGATAGTACTGGTAAAATGGAAGTATTGATTTGTCTAGTGTACTCAGAGGAAAAGGTAGAAAGTGAGGGATGAGATATATGTGTAGCAGCAGCTCAGATGACAGGCTAGATGAAATGTGAAGCATTGTCAAGGGCTGGATAGATATAATGGGTTATATAAATTTGCACTCACTAAATAATCAATATAGTCCAGGCATAGGAAGGAGTTCAAAAGCCAAGTGAATTAGCTTCCAGAGGGATATAGAACATATCTCTGGAAGTATGTTCTGGATTCTGCTGCTCTGGAAGAGAGGAAAAGATAGTACAGCAGCAGGGTAGATGGTAAGATGTCCATTAACCCTGGATATCGTTTTTTTTTTAAACTCTTACTTTCTGTCTTAGAATCAATACTGTGTATTGGTTCCAAGGTAGAAGAGTGATAAGGGCTAGGCAATGGGGGTTAGATGACTTGCTCACAGCCACAGCTAGGAAATGTCTGAAGCCAGATATGAATCTAGGATCTCCTGCCTCCAGTGCTGGCTCTCAATCCACTGAGTCACCTAGCTGCTCCCTGTAACCTGGATATCTTTGAAGAATATGTTCATGGAGTTAGAGAAGGTCAGTGTGGGGCAGGGAAGAAAGAGGAGTGGGGAAGAAAAGTAATTTAATGATAGGATACTAAATGTTTTTTTAAACCCTTACCTTCTGTCTTGGCTCCAAGGCAGAAGAGTGGTAAGGGTTAGGCAAAGGACGTTAAGTGACTTGCCCAGGGTCACACAGCTCGGAAGTGTCTGAGGTCAGATTTGAACCCAGACCCTCCCGTCTCTGGGCCTGACACTCAATCCACTGAGCTAACCAGTTGCCCCCCTAAATGGCTTTTATCTTCTCCATTCAGTTCACACAAACATAATTCTGCACAAGAGGCAATATAAAGTAGTAGGAAAGATCTTTGAATTAAAAGTTAGGAAACAGATTTTATTCCTAACTTTTCCACTTATTTGTAACCTTCTTCTGAGTCTCAGTCACTATATGCATGACCTTGAGAAAATCAGACTCTTTTTTTCTTTTTAGGATTTGGACCAGGTGACATCCAATGTCCCTTAAAGCTCGAAATCTGTGATGCTTTGGAGAAAAATGAGGATTTGGGACAAGAAAAGTTCTTTTCCTCTTTCAAACAAAGCAGCAGCATCAGAACATACTTCCAGAGACCATAATGCCCTATTTCCCTCTGGAAGTTAGTCTGCTTGTCTTTGGAACTCCTCCTTATGCCTGAGCTACCTTGATTGATTAGTGAGCATAAACTCCCATAACCCACTATATTTATTTAACCCTAGACAATGCTTCACGTTCCATCTAGCCATCTAGTTACTGAGCCTACTAGGTCTATGAATTTCAAAATCTAGGAGAGATTTTCTTCTATGGTACTTCAGAATTGGGATTGGAGGTAGAAATAGAAAAATACTTTATTTTAGAAGTTCAAACAAGAAAAGCCAAAACCCCAACTCCACCCAAATCTTGTCTGGCCCAGTAATTCTCAGAATTTCACAATTACACAAAATTGCCAATAAAAAATGCCTTCTGCCATAAAACAGTATGAACTTCTCCACCACCTGAGTATATTTACAATCAGCCATTTGAGTATCAATTAAGCTCGCTGCACATTATCCCAGGCTCTCCCCTTCAAGCATCACCATTTTATGACTTGGTACATTCACAGGGACAATGGAAATTATCATTTAATTAAATGGACTCATGTGATGTTACCAATACAGTTTTCAGCCTGCACATGTGCATACTCAGTGAGTAACAGCTTCTAGAGTTTGTGCTGATTCTAATAAAAGTCAGCTATTTCATCCATGAAATAGGGGAGCTGTCTATCACTTCTGGGACTTTGAAAGATCTGAGTATCTCTTCAGAGTCAATATTTCCTCTACTGGTGCAGAGCACAGTCCCTTTGAGTTGGTGTAACTCTTAGACATGTTTTCAGATGGGTCCTCCAGAGTCTTTCCATGGTACTGCATTTGAGTCCTCTGGTACTCTCCCAGTACCCTGGAGAGTACCATGGCAGCACTGGAACTGTCCATGGGGGGCAGGTTCTCATCCTTACCATGTGAATCATCCACCTCCTTTTTCAATAGTGCCTCTCTTGGGTAATGTCTTTTATGGCATTTATCAAGTTCGAGTTGCTTTTGGTAATTGCTGTTTTCAGCTGATACAGTTGTGCCCTGCTCTTTGTGACCCCAATGTGGGACTTTCTTGGCAAAAATACTGGAGTGGTTTGCCATTTCCTTCTCTACCTCTCCAGGGTCACACAGCTAGTAAGTATCTGAGGCTGGATTTGAACTCATGAAGATGAGTCTTCATGATTTCCAACCCAATGCTCTATCCACTGCCCACCTAGTTGTTGGTAATAGAATACCTATAATTCTAATTCATTTTAAAGCTAAAATAATAGTATCCATAGTCTATGTGACAGGGGCTTTTAATTTTAATTTTTTAATAGACTTTAGTCTATTAAATACAGGCTGATTGTTCAATGTCTCCATTTACAAAAGCTTCAACTCCTCAAAATAACATCCCCTTTCCTGGCCAATAGTTTCTCATGTGTATGGTTTCCTTTAATTAGAATAAAAGTTACTTGAGGAGAGGGACTATCTCATTTTTATATTTGCATTGCCAGCATGTAGCACAGTACCTGACACATAGTAGGTATTTCATAACTGGCTTTTTCATTCATTCATTGTCTATTGGGATGCTTACAACTTTTGATTCTTCTAACTGATGTTTTGCCATTCACAGCCACAGAGCTTTGAGGAGAGAATAAAGATGACAATGGGATGGATTTTCCCCAGGGATAGGCAATTTGGAATTGCTGAAAGCACTGGGCAGCTTCTCAAGTTTGTGTGTGGTACAAAGAATGCTGGACCTGGAGTTGGAGAACCTGGATTTGGGACCTGATTCTGATAGTTGCTAACTAAGGAAGAGGGTTTGTGAAAGTCATAACCTCATGGAGTCAATCAACAAACATTAAATGCTTACTATGTACCAGTACTGTGCTTAATTCTGGGGATCCAAAGACAGGCAAAAACATGGTCCCTTCTCTCAAGTAGTTTACATTCTAATAAAAATTGCACATATAAGATATACACACTAAATTAAAAAATATTTTTTAAAACTCTGACCTTCCATCTTAGAATCAATACTAAGTGCTGGTTGCAAGACAGAAGAGTGGCATGGGCTAGGCAATGGGGACTAAGTGATTTGCTCAGGTCACACAGCTAGGAAGAGTCTGGGGTCACATTTGAACTTAGGACCTTTCATCTCAATCCATTGAGCCACCTAACTTCTTCCCTCTACATATATTCTTTCCTTCCTCCCTTCTTCCCTTCTCATCTCTCTCTCTCTCTCTCTCTCTCTCTCTCTCTCTCTCTCTCTCTTCTTTCTTTCTCTCCCTCCTTACCTTCCACCTTAGAATCAATACTGTGCATTGGTTCCAAGGCACAAGAGTAGTAAGGGCTAGGCAAGGAGATTAAGTGACTTGCCCAGGGTCACACAGCTAGGAAGTGTCTGAGGCCATATTTGAACTTAGGACCTCTTGCCTCTAAGCCTGGCTCTCAATCCACTGAGCCACCTAGCTGCCCCCTACAAATACACTTTAAATGAAAGGTAATTTCACAGGGAAAGCACTAGTAGTTGGTGTGTGTTTGTGTATGTTTGGGGAAGGGTGAAGGGACTAGGAAAAGCTGAGTCGATTTCGTCTGCAAAATGGGCATAATAATATCATTTCCATCTACATCCCAGGGTTATTATGAGGAAAGTGCTTTGCTCAGCATTTTATGACTTTGTACTTTCACGGGGGCAATAGAAATTACTATTTAATTAAAAAGGCTTGTGACGTAGGCAATACTGTTTTCAGCATGCCCATTCAGAATATTATAGAAGTGTAAACCATTGCCTGCTCATCCTACTCAATTCTGTACCCATCTAGGAAAGACACATGGGGGTCACAAGAACATAGAAATAGACTCCTTGTTTTAAAGATATGGAAACAGCAGCCCAAAGTGGCTAAGTATTAAAATGAGGATAACTTTTATGTAAGGGTTGGATTAGCTAGCAGCTGAGGTCCCTTTCAGCTCTCAGATTGGATGCATCTATGACTTTCTCAAGGTCACATATAGAGTAAATAGCATAGCTAGCTAGACTTATAGACCTTTTCTTTGAGGCAAAAGCTGTGGTCTAAAAGACCATCAAAGTTCTGGACAAGATCAAGAATATAGGGGAAAAATATATATATGTACATATATACATATATATATATATATATTTTACATTACCATGACTTATTATGACTTGTTATGTTGAAGTGTTTTGGTCAGTATAGAATCACTTATATCATAGGTGCAGAGAGCTCTGAGAAATGGGAGGAAAAAAATAGGACTCTGTAGTCTGGAAAGGCAAAAGTTAATGGGGAATGCAACTGATATTTATGTAGTCATGAAAAGGTATGAAGATGAGCAAAGGCATGTTCCCTAAAGCTCAGGAGAACAAATGAGCTCCGCTTCACTAATTCCTGCTCTTCTTCCCCTCTCCAAGCCTACCCCATCTTGATTTTTGAAAAAGAAAATTTTAGGAAAAATGAAATCTTTCTTTTCTCATCAGGGAACTCATTACTACAAGGGGTGCCACAGCTGGAAACTATAAGTTCAAGAAGTGATTGGAGAAGTATATATATTTATAACAGGATTATTGTTGAAATCAGTTCAAGTTTCATTTCTTTCATACAGCCTTCTCTGACTCCCCTAGTTGGTGATTACTTTTCTTTTCTGGGCCTTATACAGCCCTCTACTTCTCTTATGCTTTTATATTCTATTCTGAAAATTTGTTGACATACAGTTGTATATCTCATTACCTCATTACTGGACTATAAGTTATATAAGGTCTGGAACTGTATGGTTTATCTTTTTAAAAATGTTTTTTTTATAATTCTGAATTTGACAAACACTAGAAAATGCAAATATTTTCATAGCCAAAAAAGGAGCAGAAAAAGAAGATTCTTCAAGTAACCTTGGGTCTTCAATAAATATTTTTAAAAGAACATAACAAATTCAATAATTCATTTTAGAGCTATACTGTGTGTGTTTCTTCTAATGTGCCTTTTATTCTCTTCTGTGTATTGTAAAAACATTCAATGAGTCTTCTTTCTTTTCTTGGCATCACAATCTCCTTCATGGTTCCTCTGTTTTTTTTTTTTTTTAATAAAGCTCTCCTTTATAATAATGATCATAGCAAAGCAAGGCAAATCTACCCATTGGAAATCTCTGAAAAATGTAGCTCTTATTCTTGACCAGGAGGTTGGTAACATGTTTAATCATAGGTCCTCTGGAATAATAGTTGATCACTCATCAGAGTTCTTATTCTTTCAAAGTTGTTTTTATTTAAAATGTTGTAGTCATTGTATAAGTTGTTCTGGCTTTTTTCATTACAATCTATATTAGTTCCTAGAAATCTTTCAAGGTTTCTCTGAAACCATTTCTTACATTATTCCTTATAATGCAATAATTTTCTGTATTAATATATGGCAAATGTATACCACAATTCTCCATTTACACAATTTGTTGTTATCCTTCAAATGATTGGCTTTCAGTTCCTTGTTGCAATAAAAAATACGACAATGGATATTTTTGTAATTATAGGTCATCTCCATCTTTCCTGGATCTCTCTGGAATATATACATTGTGGTGGCATAAGATAGTCAGAGTAGGCATAATTTAGTGAACTTTTAGGTACAGTTCTAAGTAGCATTCCAGGATGGCTGGGTCAATATACAAGTACATCAACTTGTGCATTAGTGTATCTGTCCTCTTATATATGTTCCAAAATATGATGAGTGTGTGGTAAAACTTAGAGTTGTTTTAATTTACATTTTTCTTATTAGTCATTTGGAGAATGTTTTCATATGGTTATTGGTAACTTCTTCTGAGAAATGCCTGTTTATATATCCTTTAACTGCCCATCTATAAGGGAATGGCTCTTGTTCTTATACATTTGAATAATTCCTTACTTATCTCAAATATCATATCTTTATTAGAGAAACACTCTTGAAATATTTTTCCTACTTAGCTTTCTTTCTTCTGCTTAATTTCATTAATTTTATTTGAGAACATATATACATATATATATATGTTTCAATTTAGTATAGTTAAAATGGACAATTTATCTCTTATGATTTTTTCTAGCCTTTGCTTGATTGGAAACTCTACCCTATCCATAGTTAGAAAAGCCATCTCCTTCACTAATTATAATGTGACATTTCATATCTGGATCTTTTTTCTATTTCCAGATTATTTTAGTAGGTGGTATAAGATATTAGTCTGAATCTAATTTTTTGATACACTGATGTCTACTTTTCTTAACAATTTTTGTTGGATAGAAAGTTCTTTTCCTAGTTACTTGACTGCTTATGTTTATCAAACACTAAGCTACCATGTTAATTTCTTTTTGGGATCTTAGATTTCTAATATATTACACTGATCAACTTTTCTATTTTTAGCCAGTTTCTAAATGGTAGTTCTAGACCCTCTTCTTTTCTGGTTATATTCATGGCTCCCCTAAAAATTTTGACCTCTTGTCCTTCCAGATGAATTTGTTTTTTCTATTTTATTATATATTAATTATATTATATTATATTATTTACATTATTGTATATTATATTAATTATTATTATTTCTTTAAATAAACTTCTTTGCAGTTTGATTGGTATGACAATGAATACAAAGAATTAATTGACATAAATACTAATTTTATTATGTTGGAGCAGCCCAATCATGAGCAATGTATGTGTCTCTCTCTATGTCTTTGTTTCTGTAAACATTATTTTATAGCTTTTTTCATATGGTTTCTGTATGTGTTTTTGTAGATGGACTCTCAAATATTTTTATATATTCTACAGTTATCTTGAATGAAATCTCTCTACTTATTTTTTCTGGGTTATTTTTGGTAGTATAGAGAAAAAGGCTAACAATATATGTTTAAAAAATCTTATTTGCTGAACTTATTGTTTTAGCTGCTTAATATTTAGGGTTCTTTAGTTATACCATCATATCATCTAAATTGATAGTTTTTTTCTCCTTAACTACTATATAATCCTTTATCAGCTATAGTTAATTACCCATTACATCTTATTCCCTATATTTCCCTTTCTTGTTTTTGCTATAGTTAGCATTTCTAGAAAAATATCAAGTAAGGCGATATTGATGGATATACTTGTTTTATTCTTGGTCTTATTGGAAAGGCCTCCAATTTATGCTGACTCTTCATTTTTGGGGGGACAGGAAATTAAGTTTTTATTTATGAGGTACTGAAAGGCAGGATATTCCACATAAAATAAGAATGCTATTCAGGATAGACGCTTCATACACTATGTGCAGTTCCAACCACTCAATAATGCTTTAGTGCTACATTAAAAAGTCACATTAAAAAAAGAAAGATCTTAGTGAAGAAAGAGTAAGACAAAAATATACCAAGAATAAGACATATAAGGCTTGATGGTTTGATTGTAAAATCTAAAGTTAAAGATCCTAAGAATGTTATCTCAAATGTGGTAGATATAGCCATTGGAGATAGATTCAGGTATAACATGTTGATCTGTGGAGAAATACTTTTCAATTAAGCTTGAGGAAACCTTATATACTATTTCATTTTCTTGGGACTAGAGAGCTTCAATTCTGTCTAGTCCTCTACATTCTTCAATTAGGAAACAATTTTTTCAGTTTGATTTAGTTTTTCAGCAGCCAGAAAATATTTGAAATTGCATCTGAAATAACTGGAACAATTTTGCTGTCTTTTGTAGACAAGAGGTTGACTAAGGGTTCCAGAATTCCATTTAGAACAAGTTATACAATCTGTTCAATTGTTCCACCACTTGTGTAGTGTGTGGCAGCCCATATAACATCTTTCTGTGACTCAAAGTCTCCTTTGGACAGAATTCAAACCAAGTATGGAACTAGTCCATGATTTATAACTTTCTGTTTTTGGTCCTGATAGCCCATCTCCTTCTGGAAATTGGTTTTGGGGTGAGTAAGCAGACTAGGAAAGATAGCAAATGTTCCTGAGTCTGACAAGCAAAGCTTATTCATCTTTCCCCCTTGACAATGCTTCCTGTAGACTGCAAGGAAGGAGTCACTCATGGTAATTCACCAGATCCTAGAAGTTTCACTAGCTGTGGGACCTTTCCAGTTTTCACAACCACTTCAATACTGCCATTTGCACCATCTGTGAACCTAACTGGTATCTATCAGAACTTTTGGATCATCATCATGATGTAAAAGGTAAACTAAGATGGGAAGAATTTTCTTTTTTGGAGGAGCACAATTCTTGTTATGATAAAGATTTGAAAATGTCCAGGTAAGATTTCTTAAGACATCATGTGTTAGTAATGACATATCAGGACCTACAAGCACAGCTAAAATAGGGTCTATTGCATCAATCTTGATTGCCAAATCTCTGTAGGTTGAACTATCATTTGCAATATTTCCCAGAGCCCACACTGTCTCTTCACTGATATGAACCTGGGAAGGAGCCAAACTGGTCAATGAATGCAGATTTAGTCCCTGCACATCTTCCATAGCCTTGCTTTTGTCTGATGTCCCAGAAGCAATGTTTGTTGGTAAGTGCCAAGCAGATTCAAACTGAATAAAATTATAGTCTGTACTGCCCAAGAAGCCTATAAGATTTAGAATCTTACCAGCCTCAGTTATCTGGTCTAGGGGAAGGTGGATGTCTATGGAGAAGAAAGACCTTTGGTAGAAGTCTATGGGGACCCTGATGGAGGGTTTTTTCCCTAGGAAGGAATTTTCTAGCAGCTCGGATAGACTGAAGTTGAACCTCTAGATTATTACTAGTTATGCCTTTGACAGTTTCTTCAACAGACCGAAGAGCAGAACCCTGGTTTATTTGTTTGTTTGTTCATTCATTCATTCATTCATTCATTCACTCATTTATATATTTATTTGTTTATTGCAGAAGTGTCATCAGGAAACATTCTGATATTTCTTCTTTTCAGCATCTTGTCATCTTTCTTAGCTTTCCTCAGTTCTACATTCACTTCAACATGTTGACCCCTCATTTCTATGTTGTCTTTCTCTTTGTTTTTCAACCAACTAAACCAGGCAGCTAGATAATTAGCATTTTCATTGGTGAGTCTTGGTTGTGTTCAATTCTGGGAGAAAAGCAAGGAAGGATGTTGCTAGAGATCATTGACCCCAAAGTAGAGTGGGAGAAAGTTGCCACTAAGTCACTGTTAAACTTCAAGCAGCCACTACAGATCAATTCCAAAAGTGGTACATGCCTGACTCATCATTTTAGAAAGACATTATTTACCATATTAAGGCAAAGTACTTTTAGTTCTATTTAAAAAAAACCATTAAAAAATAAATGGAGGGGGCAGCTGGGTAGCTCAGTGGAGTGAGAGTCAGGCCTAGAGACAGGAAGTCCTAGGTTCAAACCCGGCCTTAGCCACTTCCAGCTGTGTGACCCTGGGCAAGTCACTTGACCCCCATTGCCCACCCTTACCACTCTTCCACCTATGAGAAAATACACCGAAGTACAAGGGTTTAAAAAAAAAATAAATGGATGCTATGTTTTGTTTAAAGCTTTTTTGGGGGAAAGGGGAGGGAAGGGGAAAATATAATCAGGTGTTAATTTTTGTTATCAATATAATCTCTTATATTTATAGTTTTCCTAATATTAAAGCAACCCTGTAGGCTTAGTATATATTTAATATGGCAGTAGTTAGAGGCTTTTTAATATATTGCTATAGCTTCTTTACTAAAATTTTATTTACATTTTTATGTCAACATTAATTAAAAATATTGGTTGATAGTTTTCTTTTTTTATTTAAGTAACAATGGCATGTTTATATTACAGAAGGAATTTGGAAGGATGTCTTCTTATTTTACCATTTTAGCAGTTTATGTAATTTTGGAATTAATCGTTGTTGAAGATTTGATAAAATTTGCTTGTAAACTCCTCTAACCCTAGGGTTTCTGTCTTTGGGAACTCATTAATGACTTGTTTATTTTTTCCCCCTGAAATTGGGTCTTAATTGATTTTTTCTTGTTTTGTTAATATAAGCACTTTATATTTTTATAAATGTCCATCTATTTCATTTAAGATATCAATTTTGTTGGCATTGTTGTTCAGTCATTTTTCAGTTGTGACTGACTCTTCATGACCCCATTTGGGATTTTCTTGGCAAAGACATTGCAGTGGTTTGTCATTTCCTTTTCTAATTCATTTTATAGATGAGGAAAAGGAGGCAAACAGGATTAAGTGACTTGCCCAGGCTCTTACACCTAGTAAATGTCTGAGGCCAGATTTGGACTCAAGATGAGTCTTCCTGATGCTATCCATTGTGCCATCGAGCTGCTCCTAATTGCACAAAAAGTTTTATTATAATTTCCTCTTTATTTGTCGTGAATTCTTCCTTTTCATTTTTGATACTGGTAATTTGGTATTCCTCTTTCTTTTGAAAATTACATTAGCTAGTGGTTGATCTATTTAATTTCCCAAAGTGTTTGGGATAATCATAGAACCGAAAGTGCTTGGTCCAGCTCAGTGCTATAATGATGTCAGCACCAAAGCACATTGGTCTAAATACAGACCTTCTCAGAGTTTCTAGTTTTATTTATTAATTTGTTAAGATGTAAGCATTTAAAAATCTCTTCTTTGACTTTTCTATTTCAATGTTTAATTAAAGCTTTAAAATGTATTGGTTTTCTACTTTTCTTTTTAGGTCTATACTCAATTTATTCATCTGTTCTTTCTACATTTTGTTAATGAAAATGTTCAGAGATATGAAAGGTCCCTAATGCCTGCTTTGAGTGAATCACACAAATTTTTGGTATGCTATTTTGTTATAATTTTCTTTGATGGAATTATGTGTTGTTTCTATGACTTTTTAACTCACCAATTTTTTAGAATAAAATTATTTATTTTCCAATAATTTTAATCCTTTTTAGCTAATATTTTCCAGATTATTGACTTTATTATTTTTAAGTTTAATTAATTACTTAACAATATTTTTCTATGGTTACATGACTTATGTTCTTTCCCTCCCCTCGTTACTCCCCCCTCCCTGAGCTGACAAGCAATTCCACTGGGTTATAAATGTATCATTGTTCAAAACCTGTTTCTATATTATTAATATTTACAATATGGTGTGTAAGTTAAGTTTTGCAAGGATTTGCAAGAAGCCATGTGTAGGGGCAGGGCTGCCAGTTTGGACACTTGGAATCTTGGGAGATTCCTGATGCCATGCCAAAGTATGAGACCAATGGTTAGTTGGGCTGTGTCCTATATAAGGGAGAGAGAAACTGAACTCGGATTCATTTTGCAGCCAGGGGATTCAGGGTGATTGGGACAAACCTTTCTCTCCTTGATTTATTAATCAACCAGCATACCTGAAAGTTACAGGATTACTACTGAACTTTAGGGTCAATTATCAGCATTCATCAAATTACTACAGAAGATTTATACATCTAACTAAATATCTTCAATCAAACTGCAGTATAATCCGTTTATAGGCAGGCAGTGTCCACCAAAGCAGGCCAGTGTGCCTGACTGGCCCAGCTCAGCTTTCAACATTCTGAAGCTAAGATTAGATTTCATT
This sequence comes from Gracilinanus agilis, assembly GCF_016433145.1. Lineage (NCBI taxonomy): Eukaryota > Metazoa > Chordata > Mammalia > Didelphimorphia > Didelphidae > Gracilinanus > Gracilinanus agilis. Next base: position 386,336,143 of record NC_058131.1, on the reverse strand, counting down.
TAGGGATTCCTAAAACCCTCTTCCCTTCCCTCAGTTTCCCTTTGTGATAATTAGATTAAATCTAAAGATGGGCAGACAATCAAAACCCCTTTTTACCCCTTACACCTTGTTATTTGATTACATCAAGTGAAATCTTTGTTATAAAACTCAGACTATCTACTTACCTTTTGTTGGTTGGCCTGGCAACAAGACACCCTCAAAGGAGTTTTAAGGGGATTTGAAGGGACAGAGTGGGATCCAGCTTTACTCTCTGAACCTGTGACTAATTACCATTATCAATTTTAGTAGTCAGATGCATTATTGACCATTATTAATCCTCTAATAACACTGATTTAGTTATCATCAGTTAACCATTGATTTATACCAGGAGGCTAGTCTTCTCTTCCTGAGGAACCATACTGTGATTGGTTGAGGGGATTCCAAAGGAAGTTTAGTTATATCATCTGACTTTCTGTTGATACTAAAGGAAGGCTTAAAGCTCCTCTAACATCTGGGGCTTTTTGCTTTACTTCTCCAAACAAATACATCAAATCTACTGAGTTCCTCAACAATCATATCAGGTAATCATTTAAAATCAAAATCTCAATCATATATCCATTGAACCATGTGATCAATCATATGTTTTTCTTCTGTTTTTTTACTCCCACAGTTCTTTCTCTGTATGCGGAAATCGTTCTTTCTCATAAGTCCCTCAGAATTGTCCTGGATCATTGCATTGCTGCTAGTAGAGAAGTCCATTACATTTGACTGTGCCACAGTATATCAGTCTCTGTGTACAACATTCTCCTGGTTCTGCTCCTTTTGCTCAATTCCTGGAGGTCTTTCTAGTTCACATAAAGTTCTCTCAGTTCATCATTCCTTTCAGCACAATAGTATTTTATCCCCACCAGATACCACAATTTATTCAGCCATTCCCCAATCCATAAATAGCCCCTCATTCTCCATTTTTTTGCCACCTCAAAGAGCACAGCTATGAATTTATTTTTTTTTTATTTTTTATTTTCTAAACCCTTACCTTCCATCTTGGAGTCAATACTGTGTATTGGCTCCAAGGCAAAAGAGTGGTAAGGGTAGGCAATGGGGGTCAAGTGACTTGCCCAGGGTCACATAGCTGGGATATGAATTTATTTTTGTACGTCTTTTTCCTTATTATCTATTTGGGGTACAAACCCAGCAGTGGTATTGCAGCATTAAAGGACAGGCAATATTTTAAAGCCCTTTCGACATAGTTCCAAATTGTCCTCCAGAATGGTTGGATCAATTCACAACTCCACCAGCAATGCATTAATGTCCCAATTTTGCCACATCCCCTCCAACATTTATTACTTTCCTTTGCTGCTATATTGGTTAGTCTGCTGGGTATGAGGGGGTACCTCAGAGTTGTTTTGATTTGCATTTCTCTGATTAGGAGGGATTTAGAACACTTTTTCATATGTTTATTGATAGTTTTGATTTCTTCATCTGAAAATTGCCTATTTATGTCCCTTGCCCATTTATTGATTGGGGAATGACTTGATTTTTTTTTGTACAATTGATAGCTCCTTATAAATCTGACAAATTAAACCTTCATTAGAGGTTTTTATTATAAAGATTTTTCCCAATTTGTTGCTTCTCTTCTAATTTTGGTTTCATTGGTTTTCTTTGAACAAAACCCTTTTAATTTAATGTAGTCAAAATTATTCATTTTATATTTTTTAATATTCTCTATCTCTTGCTTGATCTTAAATTCTTTCCTTTCCCATAGATGTGACAAGTATACTATTCTATGTTCACCTAATTTGCTTATAACTTCTCTCTTTAAGTCATTTACCCATTCTGAATTTATCTTGGTTCAGGGTGTGGGGTGTTGATCTAAACCTAATCTCTCCCATACTGTTTTCTAATTTTCCAGCAGTTTTTGTCAAAGAGTGGGTTCTTATCCCAAAAGTTGAGCTCTTTGGGTTCATCAGACACTATCTTGCTGAGGTCATTTACTTCATGTCTAGTCCATCTAGTCCATCCTTCTGTCTCTTAGCCAGTACCATATTATTTTGATGACCACTTTATAGTACGCTTTAAGATCTGGTACTGCTAGCCCTCCATCCTTAACATTTTTTTCATTAGTTCCCTTGATATTCTTGATCTTTTGTTCTTCCAAATAAACTTCGTTATAATTTTTTCTAATTCTATAAAAAATTTTCTAAAGCTAGTTTGATAGGTATAGCACCGAATAAGTAGATTAATTTGGGTAGGATTGCCATTTTTATTACATTAGCTCATCCTGCCCATGAGTAATTAATGTTTTTCCAGTTATTTAGATCTAGTTTTAATTGTGTGGAAAGTATTTTGTAGTTGTGTTCATATAATTCCTGTGTTTGTCTTGGCAAATAGATTCCTAAATATCTTATATTGTCTGGGGTGATTTAAATGCAATTTCTCTTTCTAACTCTTGCTGTTGAGTCTTTAGCTAATATTTCATGATGTCTCACATAATCATTGAATTCTGCTCGTGTAATGGTTAGAATGGGTGGTCATCAAAAATTGTAATTAACCTTTAAATCACAAGACTATTAATAGCTAGATTTATTAATAAGAAAAAGAAAATAAGAGAGAAATATAGAAAGTGGGTGAAGAATTTCCTGGCCCAATAATCCAGATCCCAACAATTCAGTGTCTAGCTCTGAATCTCAGCCTCAGAAAACATCCTCTCCTTCCCTGCTTCCTGCTGGGTCTCATCTTATATGGCCTCACTATACCCACTAGCTCTCTTATATCACTCCCCAGGAACCAATCACAATTCCTCAATTAGCCTAGTGCCACCCAGGGTGGTAGTGCCTGTGGGATCAATTCCCTGGGTGCTGATTGACCCAAATTAAAAACAAATGGAAGGGAAGTCTAAATCTCTGATCAAATAAAAATACAAATTCCCTTCTCACACTTGCTACATTTTAATTTTCATAGAATCCATTACTGGTGAAAAGTCTTTCATCTTTTGGTTTAAGCTATTTATTTTTCTTTAAATTCTTTTCTTTCTTCCTAAGTTTATATTTCATTTTCAGTTACATTTTTTCTTATTTCATCCCCCCCCCAGAATATTCTTTGATTCTAGCGACCAAGCCAGTTTTCAATTCTGAGGTTCTGCTTGTAGTTATATTTTTTTGTCTTCTTTTGGATCCCTTGGAAGTCTCTTGACTCATCATATTTTTCATAGTGTTTGGTGTCTCCTTTTGTTTACTCATGGCTCCATCCTCAGTTCCTGTTTGGAATTTTTGTGCTAAGTTTATGACTTTTAGCATCACTCTTGTTGTGATGGTATGATCCTATCTGGTCTTGATCTTGATATCTTGGGTTCCTGACTTGTACCTTTCTTGGAGTGTCTGAACTCAAAGTGCTGAAATATTCAACCCCTGAATTTCTTAGGTTCAGAAAGTTATAGTCTTAAGGGACTCCTGGAGCAACTTGGTTAGAGTTCTATAGTTTTACAGCCCCTCTTCCCTCTTGGAACATTACAGTCAGAGCTACTGGCTCCCATTCTGGAGTATGTAGAAAGAGAGATTTCCTATAACACTGAAGCTTTCCCAGTCAAGTCTTCCAGATTTCCTGTTCCCTAGTATGGCCCTGTGTAGTACCATCTTGAGTCTGAGTGCAATTCATTTCTAGAATTCGGGGGTGTTACGTTCAAGGCAGTATTTGCACCTTGCCTCCAAGTCTGTGATCTGAGTAGTCAGAACACTGCAGATTTCTGAGGCTCCTATAACTTTTCAGTCCATTTAATCTGGACTTCTTCTCTTGCTCCCCCTACAACTCCTTCCTAAGGTGCTTCAGGCTTCAGGTGTCCCTAAAACAACTCTGGTCTTATAGTTGAAAGGCTACATGCTTATTTACCTTCACTCATGCCAACTTCTCTAATGGACTGGTCATTTAGTCCTCTGTCTAATTTTTTTGTCTAGGAGCAAAGGAGCTTATTGTGTTTCTCTTTGTATGTCTTGATTATGAGCTGCTTGGTATTATTTTTAGATTTTACTGGAGGACATAGGGGAGATCAGGGGTCTTCTGTGACTTTTCATCCAGATATCTTCATCCTAACTTACTACCTGATTCACCTTTTTGGCTTCCTTTAATGCCTAGAACAACATTTTGATTGTATTTATTTATTACATTTAGTAGATCATTTTGGAATTGGATTGAAAACTGTTAGAGACACATTCTTTTGAGATGATGACATTTCCTACTACTACCCTTCATGAACTTAGTACTCCATTAGGACTGAACTACTTGCTTCCTGCCAATTTTGTCCTTTCCTGTTTCTATTTTTTTGTATGAACTTACCTAGCCCAAGGAATAGTTATCCTGACACTATCTCTGCTTAATGAAATAGTGCCTTGTCCTAAAAGCCCAGTTCCTGTATCATTTTTTTTCCATGAGGGATTTCTTGATCCCTCCAACTATTGATCACATCCCCTTCCTTGAATTTCTAGTCCTTTATGTTTGGCTTCTCTTATGTACTTATAGTTGAACTTGAATTAATTTGTTGTTTCATTCCCTTGATAGACTACAAACTACTTGAGAGCAGGGAAGGTATCACATTTCATCTTTGTGTCCTCAGTGCCTAACTCAGTGTCTTAGATACGAATGTTTAACAAATGTTTGGACTGAATTGCTGTTATAGAAGTCAACAGCATTTTCCAATCCATACATTTTCCCCCAAATCTTTTGTTGGAGAATATTGAACTGAATGGACCAGTAGTCTGAAGCACCAGGAAACTTCTTGGCTTAACAAAAAAGTCGTTCATTCATTTATCTATTTATTGAACTATTGCCTATTAAATCTCTCTTATTCTAACTTTGAGTCGTAGGAGGAAAGAGAAGGAGATGGTTTGGATCTTATAATTATGGAAAATGTATGTTGAAAATTATTATTACATATATTTGGGAAAATAAAATACCTTCAAATTAATAAAGAAATGAATCTATCAAAAAATGTCATATGCAGAAGTCTGTGTATGTAACCAGATAAAGAATGTAGTCCCAGGACTGTACCTGAGTTATAATCTTAAGTGTGCTTTATTAAACATATTAAGCATAAGTGAGTTACTATATTTACCCAAATTGTGTGAATCTATTTTACAATGTGCTTTATAGCAAACTAATTCATGTAAGGGACTATAGAGACCAGAAGATCATACAAAGATCATGGAGGGCAGAAATGCCTAAAGTAGTCTCAGAAGAGAAGAAGGACCTAAAGTGGCTTCATGGATATTGGGGATTTGGGAAATTTATTGAAAAGGAAGAGACTTGGGGACAGTCATGAAACCATAAAAGTATGTATATTTTGCAGTTCGAGGTCTGAAGCTTCAAAATGAAGCTTCAAAAAAGATCTCTGAGATTATTCTGCTTACAATAAAACCAGATCTTTGTCACAGTCCCCCAAATATCGCTAATGCCTGTTCTGCTTCTGATTAAAGGGATGAATGTTTGGTTGACAAACCACTTCATCATTTATCATCAGTACTTTTGGTTGCTTCTGCATCTCAGATTGGAGGGTTGGAGAGTGGAGCAAAAAACTCCACTTATAGCCTACTTTAATAGAGGACTCAAAATGTCAACCATCTCTTCATTTGCCACCAGCTGCTCTGCTTGGTTTCTACTTCATCATCTTCATCTCATATTCTTTTGTACTTTCTGTCCTCTGCTTTTCAGTTTCCTTTTGTGTATTGTTTTCTCCAATTAGACTGTAAGCTCCTTAAGTGCAGACACTATTTTTCTTTTTCTTTTCTGTATCTCTAGCATTTGGTAAAATGCTTGACACATAGTTGGCACTTAATAAATATATATCATATCATCTCAAAAGAAGAGAACTAGATTAGGCATCAGAAAACCTAGAGCTTAGTTTAGACTCTGCTTTGTAATCTTGGACCAACAGCATTAGTACTCTGAGATTGTTTACTCTCTGTGAAGTGGGAATAATGTCTTAATTCTTCATAAAGTCTTGAGGGAAATGATGTATGATAAAGCACTTTGTAAGTAATTGACATTTCCATAATACTTTCTATTCTGCAAAGTGCTTTTATCTAACCTGAGCTTCATAATGGCTCTGTGAGGGAAGTGACATAGGTATCATTCTCATGTTACAGATGGGGAAACTGAGGCTTAGGTTCACATTGTAGCAAGTGTTTGAGGACTTCAGCTCACTTGATCCATCTTGTAAACTTGAACATACTTGACATCAGAAAGTGGTGATGTGTTTGTAGGGGCAACAATAGTGTATAGCTTACAAAGTGTTTGGGAAAATCAAGAAAATAAAGGCACTTGGTCCAGCTCAGTGCTGTAATGATATCAGTACTGAGGGACATTGGTCTGAATACAGACCTCCTTGGAATATCATACTTCTAAATTGAGAAAGCTTTGAAAGAAAAAATGTACCCAGAATCATAATCATCTGTATTCCTGAGCATCCAGGTCTGTGCATTCCATCTGTTGGTACAAACCAGAACTCACCTCTGCTCTCCCACCAGTGTGATTCTTGTCTGGGCTGTTCTGGAACTCCTCCATTGAGAATTTTCTTAAACTCCTGGAGGACTTCTGCTGTTTCTTTTCATAGCTATCATGCAACACCCACCCTGCCTACTTGAGCTCTTACTAGATAACATGAGTACCTCTTTGTCTGGCCACACATCCTGAGAATATTCTCAGTGTAGTCCTCTACCCCTCTCTCTAACTTTCCTATAACTAACTACCTTGTCTCTATTCATATTTATTCCTTTTACACTTATTCTGTATATTCTGAAAGATATACTTGTTACTGTCCTATTAGCATATAAGCTCCTTCCAAGAAGGTATTGTTTTATTTTTTTGTGTGTGTGTGTGTCTCTGTACTTCTAGCACCATAGTACTTAGTTAATACATTCTTGTAGACTGATTGTACATTTTCTCCCCTAATAGATTGTGAGCTCCTTGAGGGCAGGGACTGGATTTTTGCTTTTGTTTGAATCTCTGGTGCTTAGCACAGGGTAAGCACTTAAATGTTTATTTGACTGCTTGTATGATTGGGTCATAAAGTGGGGAAGGTAGAAAGGTAAGTCTTGGGTGTGATTCATTATTCTACTAAAAGTGAGAAAGGGCAGAAAAAACACAAGAGAGAGAGAGACAGACAGAAACAGAGAGAAAGACAGAGAGAGAGAGACAGAGAGACAGAGAGACAGAGGCAGAAACAGAGAGAGAAAAAAAGAAAAAAGAAAAAAGAAAGAAAGAAAGAAAGAAAGGAGGAAAAAGGAAATGAAGGAAGAAAGAAAGAAAGAAAGAAGGAAAGGAAGGAATGAAGAAAGAAAAGAAGGAAGGAAGACAGAAAGAAAGAAAGAAGGAAGGGAGGAAGGAAGGAAGGAAGGAAGGAAGGAAGAAAGAAACAGAGAGAAAGAAAGAAAAAGGGAAGGAAGGAAGGAAGAAAGAAAGAAGAGATGGGGAGGGGATGAAAGAAGGGAGAGGGGAGGGGAGGAGATGGGAGGGGAGGAAAGGAGGAGCAGAAACAGAAACAGAGAGACAAAGAGAATGAGAATACATGCATACTCAGTGAAGTATAGTCTAGTAACTGTTGATGAATTAGGATGAATCAGGTCCCCAAATCCAGGGTAAGAGAGATTAGACCAAATGAGCAATTTCTTCCCTAGTTTCACTGGGGGTGGGGCAGGAGGTGTGTAGAAATAGGAACCTCATCATTATCCAAACACAACACTAACATGAAGGGGTGAAATAATTTATCGTTAAATTACAGGCTGACCTATTCAGCATTGTAATTTTAATGTAAGACTAACCTTTGAAAATAGATGGAGTGATATCAATTATTAAGAAGAAGACATTCATCAGCTAGATGGTGTCTATTAGTAATTTTCTGCCTGAATAGTTATCTCATGGAGTACAGTTGCTGCCGCCTCTGAGCTGAGGGAAAATGAAGGGCCCAGTTACCCTTTCGTGACTTGTACGGCTGTTTTTAATCAGCTTCTATGTTGTCACATAAAATGAAGAGACTGAAATATGATCTAATGTGTTGTGTTGCTGTAAACTCACAGTTCCTTCTGATTGAAACACTAGGCATTCCCTCAGTTTTGGAGGGAGAAGGAGCTTGTGCCTTCCTATATGTTGGTTTGTCTTGGATTAATCAATAAAATCAGTATTTATTTATCAGCTACCCCTATATTAACTTCTCTGGCTCCAAAGTACTTATTGTTTAATTGGGGAGACAAAATTGACACCTGTGAAACAAATAGAGAGCAATACAGTATAGATGCTAGAGGATGTCCTAATTATTTGGAGATGGGAGAGAATAGAATGGTCTGGAGTCATTGATACTGGACTACGTGATACAAGGGAAAAGATGGATGGATCTAGAGGTAGAAGACCTGAGTTTGAATCCTGGTTCTGCCACTGAATTGTGGTATAATCAGGAGCACAATCCTTCTCTTGCTGGGTTTCATCTTCTTCACCTGTAAAGTGAGGAGTTTGGACTAGAATGATCTCTATGGTCTCAGTTCTAACAGCATACATGAAAAGTTCCTTCCCAGATCTAACATTGTATCTTTTGAGATAGCTTCTGGTTCTAACACTGTGAGATTCCAGTTGGAGAAGGCTCTAGGTGTGGCCAAACTAGTGATATCTTATAAAAGGAGCTACTATACATTCTCCTCAGGTCTCTGTCCTTTAGGTTATGAAGGCTATGAAATCTGAGGGTACCACATTCCACACCAGATAGAATAAGCTTTTAATTTCCCTCTCCCTCTCCCTCTCTCTGTCTCTTTCTCTGTTTCTGTCTCTGTCTCTGTTTCTGTCTCTTCCTCCTTCTCCCTCCCTTCCCCCTCCCCATTCTACTTCTACTTTTGGTTGTGATATATCCCCAGAAGAGTACTTTGGGCAATTTCTGACATTTATTGGGCTTGGTCTCTGTCTCTGAAATGATGGAGAATGGAAGATGCTTGCTTCTATGATTTATTTCACTTAATACCCATTAATAGCTACTGGTATATGAATTATAATGGTAGCTTAATAACTCATTTGAATAATATGTGGGCCCCTGAAACTATCCAGGTGCTTTGAGGTGCTTTAAGAATCTGCATTGAGCCCCTACAAATGTGTTTACTTTCTTTGGGGTAACCAGAGGACACTTTGATTCAAAGTTAATTCATAATTAAACTGTATCATAAGATAAGCATAACAAAAGACTGCTAAGTACCCAGGGGTTATACTCTTTTATATGTTATCTCACCACTAGTTAAAGAGAAGATAGGTGTAATGCAGCTCCCTGCTTCCCTAGAGGTCTGTTCCTTTACACCTTCCCCTTTATGGAATTGGAGTGGGGTTTCCTGTCTCTGTCAATGGATTCTTTTCCTTCAGTTTTAGGGATCCAGTCATGCCACTTCATTTAAGCAGTTAACAGTCAAATTAGATTTTACAAAGAAATATTTACTTCACAAATATAACAAAAATAAACATATAGATATTTCCCCTGGGGAGGGGCCATAATCCTCCCTATAGCACTTTAATAGATGGGGGTGTGGGGGCGGTTAGAGTGACAGTTTAACTCAGTTCCTACATAGCATTAATAATATAAAGTCTTAATCTAAAGCCCCACCTTGGGCATGTATCCCAAACTTTGGCTTCCCATGGCTTCCTCAATTGGCTGGTGGTAACATCTCTCCTGGAAGCCTGGGATGTAAGGTTCCCCAAGGCTTGAACTCTTGGGGCGGGAGTCCTGTCCCTGTCCCTGTCCCTGGAACTGAAAAGGACAAATGAAACAGATCAAAATGCCAAATCCATTTCTTGGGCTACAGGGCCTAAAAGGGAGAGAAGAGGGTTCTTTGCTCAGCTTACTTCACAATGCCTCTGCTCTGTGAATCCTTCAAACCTGGATTCTACTCGAGGGGTGGTGGGGGGTGGTTAGGAAGGGGAGAGACAGAGAGACAGAGACAAACAGACAGAGACAGAGATAGATAGAGACACAGAGACACAGAGACACAGAGAGACAGGCAGAGACAGAGACAGACAAAGACAGAGAGACTGACTGATATTTTTAAAGATACAGACAGTCTGACTATGTTTTCTTTTTTTTAACTTTAAATTTATAAACTTTTTATTATAATAAGTGATATTTTTCTTCCTGCTTTATTTTTTTTTAGCTTTCTTTTTTCTTTTTTTAAGTTTTTATTTTGGATATTTTCTCCTATTTACATGTTTCATGTTCTTTCCCTTTCCCCCTAAGCCCCCTTAGCCAACGCACAATTCCACTGGGTTTTACATGTATCATTGACAAGACCTAATTCCATGTTATTGCTAGTTGTACTAGAGTTATCATTTAGTGTCTACATCCTCAATAATATCCCCATCAGCCCAAGTGTTCAAGCAGTTGTTTTTTTTTTTTCTGTATTTCTCCTCCCACAGTTCTTCCTCTGAATGTGGTTAGTTTTCTTTCTCTGACTATGTTTTCAATGGAAAGAGGCTATGCAAATGAAGGCAACGGAAAGAGAAGACATTACAAATGTCTTTTTCCAGAAGCAAGTCTCTGGAGTCTTCTATATGTGTACTTCCTTAGATGACATGGGCATGCATCCATCCATGCACCAAAGCTCTGTTATACAGGAAATATGCAACCGGAGAACATGTATGGGTGGAGATATACATAGAGAACATTCATGACAGGTCAAGTCATTCTTTCAGTGTTACAATGATGCTGATTTTTTCCCTTCTGGTTGTGTTTAGGAGCAAACTGCCTTCTCTGTTGATCTGGGATCCTCTGCTGCTTTGTTTTCTTCTTTCTTTAGGACAGCTATGCTTCTTTAGCTACTTTTCGCTACTCTGCTAATCTTGAGTTACTATGTGATCTCATCTCTCACAGGGGTTTGCCAGCTCCTTAGTTATAGTCTATCCAATGGTCCATCTTTGGCTCTTTTCTGATGCTACACTCACCCAGATGCATTCAGACAGTTTAGACATTTTAGAATCTGCCCTCTTAAAGTGCTTTTTCTCTGGCTGTATTCAGAACTTCTGATCTTCAGTATCCTGACTGACTTCCTTTCAATTGCTATTGTACCTTAGTCATTAGTCTGCTGCAATCCTTTAGATCCTACAAAGGAGCTAAATGGAGTTTTGGTGTTGAGATTCTTTTCGTCTGGCACAATGCTTCTGGTTGCCATAAAAATCAACTTGGGGCAAGACTTACTAGGACCAGGTGCAGCCTGAGATATAAGTAAATTCTAAGTTCCTTAGTTCTATTTTCCTCTATGTTCTATGCCACCACCAATAAAAGAAAATAGTCTTCTTTTAAGGTGCCATTTTAGGGAGTGCTCCTTCAGACAGCTATTTGGAATAGAGCACTGGACCTGGAATCAGGAAAACCTGAGTTAAAATCCAAACTCAAAGAACAGCTGTGTGACCCTGGACAGTCCACTTAACCCTGTTTGCTTAAGTTTCCTCATCTATAAAATGAACTAGAGAAGGAAATGTCAAACCATGCCTGTATCTTTGCCAAGAAAACCTCAAAATGGAGTCACAAAGAGTCAGATATGATTGAATAATAACCACCGTGGGTAATGCTCTTTGAATGCCAGAGCCTGAATCATCAGTAGCTTTTCTTTTAGAAAAGCAAAATTAGATTAGAAAGCAAAATTCAACAATATGCTGTTTATAAGAAAAAACATTTGAAATATAAATAAATATTCACATAGAGTTAAAATAAGGAGTTGGAGTAAAATATATTATGACTTATCTGAACCAAAAAATCATGATCACCAACTATGACTTTAGCAAGGCAATAGGAAAAATAGACAATTAAAAGATACCAAGGAAATTGACATTTCATTGAAGGTAAAATAGACCACAAATTTATTTAATTACTTAGCACATGTAAACTCAAAGCCATCGTTTCTAAAAATTTTAAAGGGGAAACTAAGTGAAGTGTAAGAATTAATATATGATAAACTGTAATAGTGGCGGTCCTCAATTTACTCCTATTCATTCTAGATAAATCTAATTTAAAAAATAACAGAAAGATATTTAAAACATGGGTATAATTTAAAAAATTAAATATGACAGACCTCTGGCAAATGTTCATTGGAAACAGAAATATACTCAACTGTGCATGTCACTTTCATGAAAATTGATAATGTTTTAGGACATAAAAATCTTTTAAGGAAATGCAGAAAATCAGAAATATTCAACTTTGATTGAACATAATAAAATTATATTAAATAAAAATACTAAATAAAAAAGTATTATGATCAACTCTATAACACAAACTAAGGAATTATTGGTCAAAGAATAAATAATAAAAATTAATCATAACACTATTAAAAAGACATGACAACAATGAGATGAAATACCAGAATTTGGGGAATATAGTCAAAGTAGTCGTTAGGAAAAAATTTATATCTCTAAATATTTTTATTATTAAAAATAGAATGAGGGGGCAGCTGGGTAGCTCAGTGGATTGAGAGTCAGGCCCAGAGACGGGAGGTCCCAGGTTCAAATCTGGCCTGAGCCACTTCCCAGCTGTGTGACCCTGGGCAAGTCACTTAACCTCCATTGCCTAGCCCTCACCGCTCTTCTGCTTTGGAGCCAATACACAGTATTGACTCCAAAACGGAAGGTAAGGGTTCCAAAAAAAAATAATAGAAAGAATATATCAATGATTTGGAAATATAACTAAAATCTCAGAAACATCAAAATAAAAATTCTAAAATTTAGAGAAGGAAATTTACAAAATTAAAAAAAAATCAATTAATAAAACCAGTAGCTCTCTTTTTGAAAAAAGGTAACATGGATAGCCATTAGTTAATTTGACTTAATAGAAGGATGGGAGAAACCAAATTACCAGTGCTAAAAATGTAAAAGGGGAAATCTCAGGAAAAGAAAAAAATAAAGGATATGAATAGAAACTATTTTTACAATTATATACCAGTTAAATAGACCACTTAAATAAATACATGTTTACAAAAATTCAAAATACCCAAATGAACAGAATAAGAAATAGAGAATTTAAGCAACCCAATTTCAGAGGAAGCAATAATATTCAAAAGAACTTTTAAAGAGGAAATTTCAAGACCAGATGGAATGAGAAGTGAATTTTATCAAATATTCAGAAAGTAATTCTATTATTAATAAATTGTTTGTAAAAAATAGTAAAAGGAAGGATGCTATCAAATGCCTTCTGTGATCGATATAGTCTTCATATATAAACCAGGGAAAGTAAAAACAGTTTAAAAATCCATATCCTTAATGAACATAGATATAAAATATTTTAAATGAAATGTTAGTAAAGAGAATAAAACAATATCATAAAAGGTCATACATTATGATTCAGGTTGGATTTATACTAAGAATGTAGAGTTGTTTTAATACTAGGAAAAACTATAAATATAATTCACTATACTAATAACAAGAACTACAAAAATCTTATTAATAATATTAGCAGATATAGGAAAGGTTTTTGACAGACTACAATACATTTCTGTCAAAAATATTAGAAAACATAGGAGTCAATGAATTATCCCTTAAAATAATCAATAGTATATATCCAAAGCCAAGAACTACCATTATATGTAACAAACATAAACTAGAATTCTTTCTTAGCATAATTCATAAGGATGAAAAAAGTTCAAGAATCTCAAGAGAAACAAGGAAAAGAAATGAGAATGAAGGTAGCTTAGAAGGGACAGATTTGAAACTATACTATAAAGCAATTAATATTAAAGCAATCTAAAATCTATAAAAAAGAGAGATCAATCAATGGAACAATCTAGGTAAACAAGACACAAAAACATATATATCTAGTACCTTAGTATTTGATAGACACAAACCCCTAGCTACTGTGATGGACTCAATATTTGACAAAAAATATTGAAAAAAACTGGATGAGTATAGAAGAATTTAGATTTATACCAGCACCTCACATCTTATTCAAGATAAGCTTTAAATAGGTATGAAACATAAATACTGAAAATCACATTAAAAATTAGGGAAACAGGGAAAAAGTGTCTGCCCAATCTATTGATAGAAAAATTCATGATCAAAGAAAGGTCAGAATCATAGAAGATAAGATAGATAATTTTGGCAATGGAAAATTAATTTTTTTTGCAAAAACAAATTTAAATGAATGAAAATTAAAAGAGAAATAACTAGGAAAAAGTTACTTTGTGGCAAGTTTGTTATAAAGGTGTCATTTTAAAGATATATAAAGAACTGATTCAAATTTATTCTATTTTAATACTATTTAAAACCCTTTCAAGGCAGGAGTGGGTAAGGGCTAGGCAGCTGGGGTTAAGTGACTTGCTCAGGGTTACACAGCTAACTGATTCAAATTTATAAGAATAAAATCCATTATTAATGGCTAATAAGATTAATGATTTAAGGAGATAGATAGTTTTCAAAGGAAGAAATATAGGCTATTAATTATGATATGAAAAAATTCTTCTAATTTCTAAATAGAATAATTCTTCTAATTACTAAATAAATACAAATTAAGGCAATTTGCGTATTCCACCTTTCAGACCATCAGCCTAATGGGGACAAATGTTGGAGGGGCTGTGGGAAAACAGACATACTGGTTGGTGGACCTTTGAATGCCCACTATTCTGGAAAACAATTTGATATCATACAAACTTACTAAATAATACTTGCCCTTTGACCCAACTATATATCACTGCGAGGCTTATATACAAAAGAGATCTAAGAAAAAGGAAAAGGTCCTATATATTAAAAAAATATTTATTGTAGTTTTTTGTGAAGACAAAAAACTGGAAATTGAGGGAATGCCCTTTATTTGAAGAATGACTGACTAAACTTTGGAATATGAATGTAATGGAACTGTGCAGTATTATTATTGTGCTGTAACAAATGAGATAATAGATGATTTCAAAAATATGTTTGTGGAAAGAATAATGAACTGAAGCAGAATGAAGTAATCAGAACCAGAAAAACAATTTATATTATGCAAATTAACAATTCTGAAAATTTTCCTAGGATCACATGATTATTATATATTGGAAGAAGGATTCCAACTTAGATCTTCCTGAGTCCAAGTCCAACACTAATATATTCTGCATCTGTCTTGAAATGAGAACACTTTATACAATGACAACACCGCTGTAAAAACAACTAACTTTAAAAGCTATAAGAACTATGATCAATTCAATGACCATCCATGATTAAAGAGACCTGATGAGGTTCCTGGTTAAGATGGCAGCAGAGTAAAAAGCAGCTGCTTAACCTCTCCTAACTGAAACATATAGGACTCCTCAAGAAGACATAAAAAAAATTCAGAGGAGCGAAGGGACCCCACAACAGGGTGCAGCATTGGAGGTATGTGGAATTGGGGCATTTCCATGCTATAAAGGGGTGAAACAGCTCTCACTAAAACATGAGCTGAACAACCCCCTCCCCCGCCCCACCCCACCCTACCTATAGTGCCAAAGCCAGCGAACAAGAGTTAGAGCAAGTTTGGGGCATGCATTAAGTCCTTGGTAGCTACCTAGGGCCACCAGGGCCTGCTCCTGAGAGCAGCAAGACTTAAGACCCCAAGAGGCTAAAGAACGCCTGGACTTTGAACACAGACTCTGGTGTAGGCACGAGTGTGGATGTGGACACAATCCCAGACACGGATCTTGAGTGCAGGCTAGGACTCAGATCTTGAGCACAGTCTTGGACCTTGAGTGGGGACCCAGTGCGAGGGGTGCACAACTGTGGAATCAGCTCCCTGAGACTATTAAAGGAGCCTCAGGCAGAGGAACAAGCAAGGGAACCACCAGGAGGCGTGACCCTGAGAACAACTGGACCTGAGACCTCAGGAGTCTAAAGAGTGTAGACAGACCCTGAGTGTGAAGATAAACCTGAGAGGGTGCAGGACTAACAATGACAAGCCAGAGACAAGAACCCCAAAAGAGAAAGATCATCAAGAAGAAATCTGTAACACTCAAAAACTTTTACACAGATAAAATCCAGAAGACAGAGCAAAAAGCAGAGGAGAACAAACAAGTAATCATATCCAAATCTTCCCAAAATAATGAAAACTGGCCACAAGCTATTGAAGAGTTCAAATCTGAGATGATGAGAAAGATGGAAGACATATGGCAAGAAAATAACAGTTTAAAAGGCAGAATTTTGCAATTGGAAAGTGAGGCTCAGAAATCAAATGAACTGATAAGCAAATTGAACACCAGAAATGACCAGATTGAAAAGGAACACCAGTCCCTAAAGGCTAGAATTGAGCAATTAGAAGCTAATGATCTCTCAAGACAGCAAGAACAGATAAAACAAAGTCAAAAGACTGATAAAATAGAAGGAAACATGAAATATCTCAATGAGAAAGTGACAGACCAAGAAAAAAGGTCTAGAAGAGACAATTTGAGAATCATTGGTCTTCCTGAAAAAGCAGAAATTAATAGAAATTTGGACTCCATACTAAAAGAAATTATTCAGCAAAATTGCCCTGAAGTTCTACAACAAGAGGGCAATATAGACATTGTAAGGATCCATAGATCACCCTCTACACTAGACCCAGAAAAGACAACACCAAGGAATATAATGGCCAAATTCAAGAGCTTCCAAGTAAAAGAAAAAAATTTAAAAGAAGCCAGAAAGAGACAATTCAGATATCAAGGAGCAACAATCAGGATCACATAGGATCTGGCAGCCTCCATACTAAAAGACGGCAAGGCTTGGAATATGATATTTAGAAAGGCAAGAGAACTGGGTCTACAACCAAGGATCACCTACCCATCAAAACTAACTATATACTTCCAGGGGAAAGTTTGGGCATTCAACAAGATAGAGGATTTCCAAGTATTTGCACAGAAAAGACCAGGACTAAATGGAAATTTCAATATCCAATCAAAAAAAATCAAGAGAAACATGAAAAGGTAAATGAGAAACAGAGGGGAAAGAAAAAAACTCATATTTTTTAAATTTGCCTCTTTAAGGGCTTCAATATGATCTAATTATTGGTATTCCTATGTGGAGAAATGTTATGTATAATTCTCTGTAAGGAACTCTATTCACTATTATAGTATTCACTATTATAGTAATTAGAAAAATTATTCATAGGGAGAAGTTGGAATATTAAATGGTCTAAGATGATATGGGGGTGGGAAAGAGGGAGGTGAATAGTAGAGGACACCAAGAGAAACTTGAATGAATAAGAAAAATAGGATATTCTATTACACACAAAGAGCGCATGGGAAGGGGAAGGTATGAACACTATTATAAGAAGGAGAGGAGGAGAGCATTAAGAGGTAATATTTAAACCTTACTCTCAGTGCAATTAACCCTGAGAGGGAAGAGTAGCTTCATCCATTGGGATATAAAACTCTATCTAACCCTACTGAGAAAGTCAGAAGGGATAAACCAAGGGGAGCAAGGGAGTGGGGAGGTCAAAAAAGGGAGGGGAGAAGAAGGGGGAGGGAATTAATTAGGCCTTAAAAATAAAAAGAGCGGAATAATGAGGGAGGGGGTAGAAATGGAAGTAAATCAAAGGAGGGGACAAGGGTTACTGGCATAAAGCAAACCACTGGTTTAAAAGGAAATAGTGTAAGAAGAGGTAGAATTAGGAGAGGATACCAAAATGTTGGGGAATACATAACTGATAATTATAACTCTGAATGTGAATGGGATGAATTCACTCATAAAAAGGAAGCAAATAGCAGAGTGGATTAGAAACCAAAATCCTACCATATGTTGTCTACAAGAAACACATATGAGGCGGGTAGACATACACAAGTTTAAGGTTAAGGGCTTGAGCAAAATCCTTTGGGCCTCAAATGAGAAAAAGAAGGCAGAAGTGGCCATTATGATTTCTGACAAAGCCAAAGTAAAAAAAGATATGATTAAAAAAGACAGGGAAGGTCATTACATCCTGATTAAAGGCAGTATAGACAATGAGGAAATAACATTGCTCAATATGTATGCACCAAATGGCATAGCAACCAGATTTGTAAAGGAGAAACTGGCAGATCTCAAGAAGGAAATAGATAGTAAAACCATACTAGTGGGAGATCTAAATATCCCTCTTTCAGATCTAGATAAATCAAAATAAAAAATAAATAAGAAAGAGGTAAGAGAGATGAATGAAGTCCTAGAAACATTAGGTTTAATAGATATGTGGAGAAAAATAAATAGGAACAAAAAGGAATATACCTTCTTTTCAGTGGCACATGGTACATTCACAAAGATTGACCATGTAATAGGGCATAGAAACATTGCTAACAAATGCAAAAGAGCAGAAATAATAAATGTAACCTTCTCAGACCATAATGCAATAAAAATAATGATTAGTAAGGGCACCTGGACAGGCAAATCAAAAACTAATTGGAAATTAAATAATATGATTCTCCAAAACCAGCTAGTCAAAGAAGAAATCATAGAAACAATCAACAATTTCATTGAAGAGATTGACAATGATGAGACATCCATCCTACCAAACTCTGTGGGATGCAGCCAAGGCAGTACTCAGGGGGAAATTTATATCCTTGAGTTCATATATTAACAAATTAGGGAGGGCAGAGATTAATGAATTGGGCATGCAACTTAAAAATTAGAAAGTGAACAAATTAAAAATCCCCAGATGAAAACTAAACTAGAAATACTAAAAATCAAAGGAGAAATTAATAAAATCAAAATTAAAGGAACTATTGAATTAATAAATAAGACTACAAGCTGGTATTTTGAAAAAAAACTGATAAAATAGACAAAATACTGGTCAATCTAATAAAAAAAGGAAAGAAGAAAACCAAATTGACAGTATCAAAGATGAAAAGGGAGACCTCAATTCTAATGAAGAGGAAATTAAGGCAATCATTAAAAACTATTTTGACCATTTATATGGCAATAAATATAGCAATCTAGGAGATATGGATGAATATTTACAAAAATACAAATTGCCTAGATTAACAGCAGAAGAAATAGAATACTTAAATAATCCCATATCAGAAAAAGAAATTAAACAAGCCATCAAAGAACTCTGTAAGAAAAAATCACCAGGACCATATGGATTCACAAGTGAATTCTATCAGACATTCAAAGAGCAACTAATCCCAATACTATACAAATTATTTGATATAATAAGCAAAGAAGGAGTCCTACCAAATTCCTTTTATGACACAAATATGGTACTGATTCCAAAGCCAGGTAGATCAAAAACAGAGAAAGAAAACTACAGACCAATCTCCCTAATGAACATAGATACAAGAATTTTAAATAGCAAGTGATCAAGAGCATCATCCACCATGATCAGGTGGGATTTATACTAGGAATGCAACGATGGTTCAACATTAGGAAAACCATCCACATAATTGACCATATCAACAAGCTAACAAACAAAAACCACCCATTCCTATTGAAAACCTTGGAAAGTATAAGAATAGAAGGACCTTTCCTAAAAATAATAAACAGTATATACCTAAAACCATCAACAAGCATCATATGCAATGGGGATAAATTAGAAGCCTTCCCAATAAGATCAGGAGTGAAACAAGGATGCCCATTGTCTCCTCTATTATTTAACATTGTGCTAGAAACACTAGCAGTAGCAATTAGAGAAGAAAAAGAAATTGAAGGTATCAAAATAGGCAATGAGGAGACTAAGCTATCACTCTTTGCAGATGATATGATGGTCTACTTAAAAAATCCTAGAGAATCAACTAAGAAGCTTGTAGAAATAATCAACAACTTTAGCAAAGTTGCAGGATACAAAATAAATGCACATAAATCATCAGCATTTCTATATATTTCCAACACATCACAGCAGCAAGAGGTAGAAAGAGAAACACCATTTAAAATCACCCTAGACAATATAAAATACTTAGGAATCTATCTACCAAAACATACACAGGAATTATACAAAAACAACTACAAAACACTTTCCAAACAATTAAAACTAGATCTAAACAATTGGAAAAATATTGATTGCTCATGGGTAGGACGAGCTAACATAATAAAAATGACCATTCTACTCAAATTAATTTACCTATTTAGTGCCATACCTATCAAACTACCAAAAAAATTTTTTACTGAATTAGGAAAAACTGTAACAAATTTCATTTGGAATAACAAAAGATCAAGAATATCAAGGGAAATAATGAAAAAAAAAATGTGAAGGAAGGTGGCCTACCAGTACCAAATATTAAACTGTACTATAAAGCAGTGGTCATCAAAATGGTATGGTACTGGCTAAGAGACAGAAGGGAGGATCAGTGGAATATACTTGGGGTAAGTGACATTAGCAAGACAGTGTATGATAAACCCAAAGAGCCCAACTTTTGGGAAATGAATCCACTATTTGACAAAAACTACTGGGAAATTTGGAAAACATTATGGGAGAGATTAGGTTTAAATCAACATCTCACACCCTACACCAAGATAAATTCAGAATGGGTGAATGACTTGAATATAAAGAGGGAAAGTATAAATAAGTTAAGTGAACATAGAATAGTTTTATTTTTCAGATCTCTGGGAAAGGGAGGTTTTAAAACCAAGCAAGAGAGAAAATTACAAAATGTAAAATAAATGATTTTAATTATATCAAACTAAAAAGCTTTTGTACAAACAAAAACAATGTAGCCAAAATCAGAAGGGACAAATTGGGAAAGAATCTTTATAACAAAAAACTCTGACAGGGGTCTAATTACTCAAATATACAAGGAGTTAAACCTATTGTATAAAAAAAATCAAGCCATTCCCCAAATGATAAATGGGCAAGAGACATGAATAAGCAATTTTCAGATAAAGAAATCAAAAGTATCAATAAGCACCTGAGAAAGTGTTCTAAATCTCTAATAATTAGGGAAATGCAAATCAAAACAACTCTGAGGTACCACCTCACACCTAGCAGTTTGGCTAAAATGAAAGAAGGGGAGAATAATGAATGCAGAAGGGGATGTGGCAAAATTGGGACATTAATGCATTGCTAGTGGAGTTGTGAATTGATCCAACCATTCTGGCTGGCAATTTGGAACTATGCTTAAAAGGCTATAAAAGAATGCCTGCCCTTTGATCCAGCCATACCATTGTTGGGTTTGTACCCCAAAGAGATCATAGATAAACAGACTTGTACAAAAATATTTATAGTTGCGCTTTTTGTGGTGGCAAAAAACTGGAAAATGAGGGTATGCCCTTCAATTGGGGAATGGCTGAAGAAATTGTGGTATATGCTGGTGATGGAATACTATTGTGCTCAAAGGAATAACAAACTGGAGGAATTCCATGTGAACTGGAAAGACATCCAAGAATTGATGCAGAGAGAAAGGAGCAGAGCCAGAACATTGTACACAGAGACCAATACACTGTGGTAAAATCTAATGTAATGGACTTCTGTACCAGCAGAAAGCAATGACACAGGACAGTTCTGAGGGATTTATGGAAAAGAACGCTACCCACACTCAGAGGAAGAACTACAGGAGTGGAAACAGAAGAAAAACAACTGCTTGAATACATGAGTTGAGGCGGGCATGATTGGGGATGTAGACTCGAAACTACCACACCAATGAAACTATCAACAATCTGGAAATAGGTCTTGATCAGTGACACATGTTACAACCAGTGGAAATACTCATCAGTCATGGGGGGAGGGGAGCTCAGGTGGTGAAGAAAGTAAGAATATGAATTATGTAATCATGTTAACTTTTCTAAAAAATAAATATTAATAAATATTTTTAAAAAATAAAAAAGAGACCTGATGAGGAAACTAACAGAAAGCTAAAGGATTAAAGGTGCAAAATGAGACATAGATATTTTTGCATATAGCCACTGAGGGAATTTGTTTTGCTAGAATAAGTTTATTTATTGCAAAGTATTATTTTTTTCTTTTTTCCTTTTTTGAATGGAGTGGGAAGGAGAGAAAATAGATTTCCATTAATTAAAAAATAGAGAGGTAGGGGTGGAATATTGCATACATTTTTAGATGAGGTTACTGTAATAGCAGTTTTACTTAATTGCTTTACTTTGTTATAAGAGATCTCTCTAGAAATGGGGGTAATCTGTGAATGTTTATAATGTAAAAATAAAGTACACTAATAAAACTTTAAAAAAGAGAAATTGACCCAATGAAGGTATTAAAAGTTTTTCCTTCTTCCTGAAGCATTCTCAAACGTAGTTGCTTTAGCTTTCTTTAGCCTTTCAGATCTGCTGTTTTAGAACATTTTGATGTGACAGGTCAAGAAAGCATCTTAATTAAGAAACAGATTTAAAAATGCAGTTAAGTATTCATACAAACTGCCCAGGAGGCCAAATTACAGACTGTTTTCTTCTGGTTTTCTTCTTCCCTTCTTCCCTTCCTTCCCTCCCTCCCTCTCTTTCTCTCTGTCTCTCCGTCTATGTCTGTCTGTCTGTCTGTCTGCCTGTCTGCCTGCCTGTCTGCCTGTCTCTCTCTCTCTCTCTCTCTCTCAAGCTATTGAGTCTGGCCCAAAACACAGTATTATTTCATTTTCCTGCAAATTGCTGATAAAAATACCAGCAGTTTAACAAACAATGCAGGGAGAAAAATGTTAACTATATGATAGAGTCTTCCTGGAGAGACATCTGATGCAAATGCTGCTTGATGAAATGTGTCATTTGGAAGGTCCTTAAAACTCTGGGGACTATTCTAAACCAAAAATCTTGGAACCAGGCTGTTGTTTGATGCTTCTCCCTTTCACTAAAGGAGCCTAAGAAGGTGGGATGATGAGCCTAGTAGCTGAATGCCAAGCTACAGGTTAGGAGCTGTAAGTTCAAATTTAATTATATTTCACACATTGTATTGGCCCTTATATAGGCTTTACTTTCCTCCCCTAAATCGAGCTTGTATGAAACTTGAAACTAATCTATAACCAATATTATTTTAAGATATATACGCATGCATATACATTCACACAGGGCAGCTAGGCAGCATAGTAAGTAGATAGAGTGCCAGGCTTGGAGTCAGGAAGACTCATCATCTTGAGTTCAAATCTAGCCTCAGACATTTACTGGCTGTGTGCCCCGGGCAAGGGACTTAACCCTGTTTTCCTAGGTATCCTTGTGAAGCAGACAAAGATCTGTAGTTAGTCCTAGAGAGAAGGAATCAAGAAGCCTTAAAAGGCTTGAGCTTAATATAACATGGTATGTGAGGAGATGACTCCACAATGTACTCTGTTCTACAGTAACACTAATGGCACATCTTCTTCTGTCAGATAAGGCTTGCTTGCTTTTGCCAAACCCAATAATGAAATGTATGTATGAAAGGGTTTGAGTTCACATGTTTCTGTCTATCTGAACTCCTATAAAAGCTGCATGAAACTTCTGTTCAGGGTGACTCTCATTAGGAGGGCGCCCTGGCCAGTAATAAACGAACGAACAAACAAACAAACAAATAAATAAAGGTTCTGCTAATTCAAACTTCTAGGCTTGGATGTCTGGACGTTGTTGCATGAAGTGTTCAACGTCATTGTCTGTAAAATGAGCTGGAGAAAGAAATGGCAAATCCTACCAGTATCATGACAAATCAGCACAACTGAAAAACAACTGAAATACACTCACATATTTTGCCCCCACCCCTCAAGTTTAAAACTAAATTAAGACTTTAAAAACATTTTCTATAAATACATACATTTATATGTGCATCTATGAACCTAGGTATATACATAGACTCAGTCACTTATGTGTATATGGAAATACACACACAAATACACATACACAGACAGACATATATGTTATATGAATATTTATTTAATGAATATTTATTTAATGAATAAATAGCTAATTTAGAGTGAGGAAAATCTGGGTCCAGGTCCTGCTTCTAATACACCCTGTCTTTTTGACTCTGAGCAAGTCACTTAGCTTTTCTGTGCCCCAGGCAACAATCAAAGACATTAAGTGGGGAGAGACCTTGATAACCTTCCTCTTTAGAGTGTTTCTCCAGCTAGAAGCTCTGCAAATCAATGAAAAATCATTTCTAGCCTCCCTCTCCATCCATGCTTCTACTCATCCATCTGTCTGTCTCCCTGCCTGCCTGTCTATCGTCTTCCTTCAAACCTATGCCATATATATGCAAATATGTAATCACATTTAGGAAAATCTTCCAGTTTCCTGATCCTGTGACATTGCAGAGCAGAAGGCTGGGTATTGATGAAGTCTTCTTCCTGTGTGCTGAGCTCTCTTTTGCTTCCTGGGGGTTGCCCTCCCCATCTCTTTTGGGCTGGCCTTATCTCATACCTCTAAGGAGTGTAAGGGAAGACATGATGACAAATCCCGTGGTGATTTGTCCAGTCTGGGCCATGGAGCGAAACAAAGAATGATGCATTACAAGGGCTGCAAATGTTCCTTCCCCGTAATGACATAAATATTAGATTTTGCTGAAAAATGACATGTGCGCAATGGAGCCATTAAGAATCCTCACAGAAGCGGGGAAGCCAAATGACCCGCTAACATTCTCTTAATAAAGTGTGGTTTCCACTGACGGCCCCCAGGAAGAAACCTGACTGGACAGAGTCTTGCCCAAATATTGATAGGTTTACATGCCGGACAAATTCTGGTTTGCTGACTATGGTTCATGCAGTTTAGACCTTCACGCTCATTGATAAAGGTGAACTGGATTCCTTTTCAGAGCTGTGAGCAAAATAATCACATGATTCTACAAATTTCCTTTTAAAATCTTTTAATAATTGCTCACATTTTTTTCCTACACTTTAAAGTTCTCAAAGTGTTTGTTTTTATAACAGCACTTGGAGGTAGGTAGTACAAATATGTATTATATCTCCACCTTACAGATGAGGAAACTGAGTTATCTCAGACATTAAGTAACTTTCTCAAGGATATATAGTTAGTAAATAGATTCTGGACTCAACCCTAATCAATGGATTCCACTGACTTTTTTTTCTCCTACTATAGGCTCTTATGCTCACTAAGCTTCTTGTACCAATTGCCAGAATTTCCAAGACAAAGGAATGAGGTTACATGACTTGTCCAAAGTCACTCAGGCAGTAAGCGTTAAAGATGGAATTTGAACCCAGGTCCTCTGACTCCTTATCCTGTGCCCTCTTCCATTCAAACAAACAAAAAGTGATTCTAAAAAAGAATTTTCTCATCAGTGCTTTTCCCTCAGCTAGTGTTTGTCATTCTCTTTGAAAAGCAAATTGGGGAATTGAGAAACAGTTATTCTTCCAAGATCTAGGGCTACCTGATCCAGGAGCCAAGATGTTTAATTAGGAGGCAAGGATAACTGTTTCTTGTTTACCAGTTCTGACTATTGCAGAATGAATAAATATATTTTGGTATCTAATCTGTCTGAAAAATGAGTCTTCCTGAATACAGGCCCAGGTACTCTAACCACTGTACCACCTCTATTATATTAGAATCTAATATAAAAATCGGTTTTTCTTTTCTTTTTTTTTTTTAAGACCCTTACCTTTTGTCTTATTGACAGCTCTAAGACAGAAGGGCAAAAAAACAGGGTTAGGTCACTTGTCCAGGGTCATATAGCTAAAAAGTGTCTGAGGCCAGATTTGAACCCATGTCCTCTCAAATCCAGGCCTGGAACTCTATCCATTGTGCCAACTAGCTACCCCTTCTGTTTCTTTTTTAAAGTCTTCTTCCTTGTCTTCCTAGTCTTCTTATACCTTCCCCCCTCCCCTTATTTCCCATTCTCCCTCACTCTCCAAGTATAATACTCTGGGATCCAGTGATGCTGGCCTTTTTGATGTTCCTCACATAAGATACTCCATCTCCTGGCTCCAGGCTTCTTTGTTGGTAGCCCTTTTCTGCCTGGAATGCTCTTTTTCCTCTTCTCTTCTTCTTGTCTTCCTTCAAGTCCCAATTAAAATTCCACCATTGGCAAGAAGCTGTTTCTTGTATCTCTCTGGGCTAGTGGTTTCTCTCTGTGATGTTCTCCAGTTTATCCTGTCTATCCTATTTATAGATATTGATTTGCAGGGGGTCTCTCCTCATTAAGATTGTAAGCTTCTCAAGGGTAGGGACTGTCTTTTGTCTCTTCATGTATACCCATGGCATTAACATAGTCCCTGGCATATAGTAGATGCTTAATAAATGCTTACTTACTTATCTAGATCATAGAATTTAGATTTAGAGCTGGAAGGAACCTCAGAAATTACCTAATTTAACTCTCCTATTTTATAGATGAATAAATGGAGGTCAAGGAAGTAATTGACTTAGATGAGGTCATATTGGTAGTAAGATACAACTATGAGATTTAGAATTAGCTGGGAGGGAACTTAGAAGCCATATGGTCCAATCCTTTAATTTTACATATGAATAAATTGAGGCCCAAGAAAGTGAAGTGATTTGCCCAAGAGAACACAAGGCAGTATGCATCAGAGGTGGGATTTGAATCCTGGACTCTAGATTCACTGTTCTTTACATTGTGCTACGCTGACTTCTATGAGATTTATAAAATGCTGTAAGCAGACAAGGAAGGAATGACCTGACCTTTAAGCTAGGGAGATCAGAGTAGGGTCCATGAATAATGTCTACCAAGGGTTTTGACTCTTTGCAGAAAGGGCTATAGGAGCAAAGGTCCTTTTATGTTGGGGTGCCTTTCTTAGGGGGCTCGGAGCTCTGTTTTTGCCTCTTCCCACCTCTGCAGAGACTTCATTGTCTTTACAAATCCATCAACTGCTCTCTAGGAATAAGGATGGAAAAATGGATTAGCTGATGTCCATCTTCACTGAGTGTGAAAGAACAATTGTGTCTTACCAAAGCTGGGGGTCATGGGAGAGTGGAGAGTGAACATTTGCAAAGGTAGCAATCCCCAGCTGACAAGACCTTCAGCTTTAAAGAGAACAAGACCAAGCCCATGTCTCGCCTAGCATGTGTCTACCTTCATTGTCTGCCCAACTCTAGATCTCCTCCACTGCCTTTTTTCTGCAGCCTTTTCTTGGCTGGGTGACTTTAGATAAATCTCTATTTCTCAGGAATTTCATTCTCTCTCTTCTAAAATGGGGAGAAGGATACCATAGCACCTGCTCCATCTACTTAGCAGGGCTTTGGTGAGGATCATACAAAAAAATAAAGGTCTTAAAAAGCCTCATGGTATTATTATTCCAGAGCCCAGGGTCACTGCTTTATGAAAGGTCAGCATATTTAACCTGACCTCCTGCTCTCTGACCCTTCTATATATCTTCCCAACTTTTTTGCTTTTAGCACTGAGAAGAATAATTAAGGGTCAGCTAGATGGTGCAATCAATGGGATACCTGGATCTGGAGTAGAGACAACTTGAGTTCGGACACTTATTAACCTGGGTAAGTCACTTAACCCTGTTTGCCTCAGTTTCCTTATCTATACAATGAACTGCAGAAGAAAATGGCAAACTACTCCAATATCTCTGTGAAGAAAATCCTAAATGGGGTCACAAGGAATCAGACACAACTGAAAAACTGAAAAACCGGAAAACTGACTGAACCACAATAATTGAATCAACATAGCCATTCTTGCAAAGGACATGCCAGTCTATCGTCATAAGACTCCATTCTCTTTCCTTGTGACTTATCTGACAAAAATATCCCTCCTTAGTGACCACTCTTCTGTATGTGTTGTCTTCCCCTGTTAGAATCAATCAATCAGCATTATAAGTGCCTGCTATAGGAAGCTGGAGATAGAAAAGCAAAATCCAAACAGTTCTTGCTAAGGAGCTTTTATTCTATCAGGGGAAACAACACACACACACACACACACACACACACACACACACACACACACACACACACACAAATAGATGCTGAATAAACATTTATAAAAGTACCGGCAATGTATTACCAATAATGTTTCATTATGCACAAAGAGGACTTATCTCTTGTCTCTTCTGCTCACATGTTAAGAAAGGCATGGGCTAGCAACAAGCCCTGAAAAGTGCTTTCTATGGAAGCTTCTTGAGGGCAGGGTCTGTCTTGTTTTTTGTATTTGCAGCCCTAGCAATCCATTCAAAGTAAGCCTTAAATACTTTGTAATTCTTAAAATACTTTGTGGTTCTGCAGGAAGGTATGAGGTCCTAAGGGAAGAAGCATCTCCATGCCCACTGCCTGTCAGGAAGCAGTGAAGAAGGATGCCCTGGGAAAGTTATAAACTCCTTTTCAGCTTGATTGACCTTTCCTTAGTTGCCCTACTATTCCTTTCTTTAAGTTCTGGAGGTGAATCTTAGAAGAACGCCAGGCTGGGTCTCAGGGCAGATCTGGTGGAAGCTGAAAGTCCAGGCTCCCGGAATCTAGTGCCTCTGGCCAACCAATCCCAAGAATCTTGTAGTGATAGAATACTGGAAGGAGAAGTTTCCTTAGAAATTATCCACTTTAAGCTTTTCCCTTTATGGATTAGAAAAACTGTTATAAGTCCTGTCTCCAATGAGTGGCAGAGTCCAGATTCAAGGTCATGTCTCCAATTAGTATCAGAACGCCACCTCCCAGGCTGTTTCCCCTTCAGGCGGACACCAGATGCATGTCCGCTTTTGATTTTTCCTTTTGCCCCTTGAACAGAATGCAGAACACATCAGCGATATAATTATCCTGGAGGTCTCCTTTCTGGATCTCTTTGAGTGTTGGGCTTCTCTGATCCCTTGGTCCTGCCAGGACTCAGGGAAGGGGTTTCCTCTACCCCTGCAGACGTCTTTCATGTTAAAGGTTTCTGCTTTTCCTTTTGAGGACTTTTCCCCCGTTTCCCCCCTTTTTCCTTTAAACTATATAGAGCTCAGTGAAAGCTCTTCTTGCCCCTCCTCCACCCTCCTTGTAGCAGCACAGTAAAGTAGTTCATGCATTTTAATTAGCAGAGTATTCCACTGATAAGGAGGAAACATTTGTTTACCTCGGGCAAACTGGAGGAACATCAGGCCCACAGGTAGCATAACTTAACTCCAGAGAGGCCCTGTCTAAAGCCCAGATCCTTAAAATGCTTAATGCTCATGGAGAACAAATATTCAAACAACTGTCTGGTAGCTGTTGAGCTGAAGATATATTGAGACTTCATTAAACTTAAGGGATAGGGCTGTAGCTGCCCATTTCCTGAATTGTAGTCTTCTCTTCAAATAGTTTTCCTTCTTGTATAATGGAAAGAAACCTAGCCTGGGAGGAATTTTTTCTATCAATTTGTTGTGACCTTAGACAAGTCCCTTCTCCTTTCCTGGCTTCAGTTTGCTTTACTTTAAACTAACTCTTGCTGTTCTATCATTTTTCAGTTGTGTCTGACTCTTTATGACCCTTTTGAGTTTTCTTGTTGCAATTTCCTTCTCTAACTCATTTTGCCATGGGGGAAACTGAGGCAAACAGGGTTAAGTTACTTGCCCAAGGTCAGATAGCTAGTGAGCATCTGAGACCAGATTTGAACTCAGGAAGATGACTCTATCCTCTGTGCCACCTCAGTTCCTGTAGTTTTGGATTAGAGAATCTTTGAAGCCCCTGACTGTGTTGGGGTCTGTGTCAAGTATTAAAGCTGCTTTTTCTCTTTTAAAATAAGAAGGGTGCAGAAGGCCATCTCCTCAGGTAACCCCAATCTCTGGATCTTTCTTAACTTTCCTCATTCATCAAAATTTACCAACCCCTCTTCTCATTCCTTCAGAACCCTGATCTCTGCTACCCCTAACATGATCAATTTTAGCTAATGTGCTAAAGGCTGGTAATGGCTTCATGTGTCAGAGACTTGTGACATGAAGGGCTGTAGTACACTTTGAAAGATTTTCTCACTCTCTTGACTCATTGCTCTTACCTAGGAAATGTGGGAAAATATATGGGTGCTATTCTCTGGCTTGTCTAGCCTTATACTGATACCTGCTTGCAAGCATCTAGTTAATAATATTACACTGGAAAGTTTTATTACAAGGAAGAAAAGAAAACAGATTTTTCAAGGGACAACCATGTAAGTATCACTAAAGATGCATCTCTTAGAGTCACAGTCCCAAATATAAGGGCTTTTTTGGTGGAATACTCCCTATCCCACCGAATCCAGTCTTACGCTACTTCCCTCAACCAGATTAAAAGTAAATGTGGTCTTTTCTCTTTCTCCTTCCTTTTCTTCCTCTTTCCTATCTTTCTTTTTCCCTTCCTCTCTCCCACCATTTCCTTCCTTCCTTCCTTCCTTCCTTCCTTCCTTCCTTCCTTCCTTCCTTCCTCTCCTCTCCTCTCCTCTCCTCTCCTCTCCTCTCCTCTCCTCTCCTCTCCTCTCCTCTTCTCTCTTCTCCTCTCCTCTCCT
>NC_058131.1:386284216-386305716 GCF_016433145.1 Gracilinanus agilis | reverse complement strand
CCTCTCCTCTCCTCTCCTCTCTCTCCTTTCTTTCTCTTCCTCTTTGTCTTCTTCTTCCTCTTCTGTTTCATCTCTCTCTGTCCCCATCTCTTTCTCCTTCTTTCTCTCTCACTTTCTATTCTCTATGTAGGTGTCTTCGTATACTGTCTTTCTTTTAATAAAATAACTGAACTACCCCCTCTCTCTTTTTATTACCTCTTTCCTTGCCCCTTCTGTTATTCTTCATGACTTTCTCTGGGTTCTATTTTCTACAGTTTCTCAATGCAGGCAAAAAAGTGAATCTTTGAGGCTTTAGGATTCTCCAATCTTTTGGCACTATCTATCTGGTTGAAATATATACAAAAATTTCAGATTCCTCGTATCTCAGTCTATTATTCCCATCTCTTGAGCTTCCTCTTCTATCTTCCTGACTGCTTGTTTCAGGTTCAGTTACCAGCCTCATCTACCTCCATTTGTGCCTTTAGGCAGACACCATTTTCATGTGTTAGGCATTCTAATGGGAGGGAGAAGAGGAAGGAACAACAAGAAAAACCCTTCAGGATCTACCACAAGCATGTTATTGATCCTGGAAAATATTTGCATTTTATTAGCAACATTTCGTATGTGTGTGTGTGAAACCCTTCCCTTCTTTCTTAGAATCAATGTAATATGGTTTATTGGTTCTGAGGCAGAAGAGCAATAAGAGCTAGACAATGGAGATTAAGTGACTTTTCCAGGGTTGCACAGCTAGGAAGTGTCTGAGGCCAGAGTTGAATCCAGGACCTCCTTTCTTTAGATCTGCCTCTCAATTCACTGAGCCATCCAACTGCTATCCCCATCAGCAGCATTTAATGTCTTAAGCCCAGGGAGTGGGTAATGGAATTGTAGGCCGACAAATAGGAAAATATTTTCAGGTGGCATGGTATGGAAAATCAGTGCTCCTCAAGTCACATCAAGCCTTTTTTGCCTCTAGAGGAGACTGACCCTGATAAAAGTAAAATGAAGCTCTTCTTATACTTCTCTCTTTCTCTCCCATCCCATCTGTTCTTCTTCCAGATAAAGGTCCTCTAGCAACAATAGGTGGCAGACCTTAGGATATATGGCTCTGTAAACATCATACCCTTCCCATGGGTGTATATACAGGTACACACACACACACACACACACACACACACACACACACATAAATATATGTATATGGGTATAGATTGGTGTCAGGAAGACATCTTCCCAAATTCAAATCTGCCCTCAGATACTAGCTGTATGACCCTGGGCAGGTCACTTTAACCCTGTTTGACTCAGTTTCCTCTTCTTGAAAATTAACTGGAGAAGGAAATGGTAAACCACTCCAGGATCTTTGCCAAGATAACCCCAAAAGAGATTATGAAAATTTGGGCACAATGAAACAACTAAACGATGCCAAGATGTGACATTCAAGGATATAAAGGATATAAAGGCCCTTTTTACATCTTAGAAGCACTATATAAATGTGAGCTATTTTATTATCATTATCATCATCATCATCATCATCATCATCATCATTATTATTATCATTTATAGTTATAGTAATAATGATAATGATTACTATTTGCCTCCCAACACTTGGCCTCCAGTCTAGTCATGAGTTCTTTCGCTGAACCTTCTCCTAGATTCTTACTGAGCTCAGGCGAGGATTATAAAGCAATACAGGGGTGTGCTGGGAAAAGTGTAATAACTGGGGGGTGGTAGTAGGAATATTTGCACACACTCTTTTAAATTTAAACTGTATTATTAACACTTTCTTGAGTCTAGACAACCAACAAAACAATTAGTCAGGGCATTATTTTTAGCAACTGCTGATTTCTTCATTGTAAATGCTCATGCTGAAAATGTAACAATCTGTTCTCCTATGTAGAATTGGTTCCCTCCTGTCCCCCTCTCTATATCTAATTAGTGGTGAAGTCAGAATTCAAACACAGGTCTTTTAAATTCAGAGTCCAGGGCTCTGTCTCTTCTATCACTGTCTGAAATTTTATCATGGGAATTTGCTTGTTTTCCTTTGAGAAGCTAGTCTCAGGCTGTTTGTGTTCAGAGCTACAATTTGGGAAAGCGAATAAGGATAAATAGAACATTAGATTGGAAGCTGAATGAATGGCATTTTATTTGCTCACTAACTTTACCAATCTGACATTGACTCAACTCCTCTGTTTGCTATTGGTTTCCTGCCATATTATAAAAGACAATAGTTCCAAATTGTCTTAATTGCTACCACTTATTAGAAGAAGAGCACTCTGATTTGGTCCAAATGTAGGCCTTGTCTCTAAAATGAGATCTTAGATTTGTAGGAGCATACCTAGAAGAGGTAGAAGAGACTTTTAAAGTCATACTAACTTGATCCTCTCAATTTACCTATGAGGAAACTGAGAGTTAAAGAAATTAAGTGACTTGGCAAGGTCATTCAGGTAGTAAGTAGCACAACTGGAATTTGAACCCAAGTGTTCTGATTTCTACATCTAGGGCCTCTATTTGAAAGAAAAAATAAAAGACATAAATATACAATGGAAAATAGCATAATTATAAGCTGAACTCGAGTTTTCTACAAGCTAGATTTAGAGGGAAAAAATTTGGCCTGTATTTCTACCAATACAGTATTTAAACAACATATGTCATTAGTGGTAATTAAACATTTATTAATAATATTAATAAAGAAAAACAACACCAGTGTGATTTTCCCCTTGGCATTGTGCCTAAGTACTTCCTCGAGTTTATTTGATTTGCTAATAAAAGTATTCATGGAAGGAAAATAGTTTCCCAAGGCATGTGTAGTACTGCAGGTGTAAGATCTGTCTTTAAGCAGCTTGGAAGGTCTCAGTATGCAGAATCTACCCTTTCATTCTTTGGCTAATTCAGGCTGGGTGGAAGCCATTTGTTGGCTCTACTTTTTTACACATTTAATGTCATGGTTGGGTTCTCATTTCCATATTAAATTACCACAGTTTTCTGAATTCGTGTCACCATCAAATTTGAGTGTTCCTAAGATTAGATTTTTTAAAAAGGAAAATATATGTAAATATACACTGAAAAATGTTAATTATAGGCCACATTTAGATTTTGTTGTAGTAGTTGTGGTGGAGGGGGACTGTAGTCTATATTCAGTGTCTATCAGGCTAATAATGTATTATGAATATGCATCACTCTTTGTAAATGTTTTACAGTTTATTTAGAAGCTATTTATCAATGCCTTCCTCAAGATATAAGACGGGAAGGAGGAAGGAACAAACATTTATTAAACATCTATTATGTGCCAGGTACTTCAACTAGGTTGAACCCATCAGTGAGTTAAGAGGCTGTCTACCTCAACCATGTGAGACTTCCTGTGGTGAATGGGGAAATGAGAACAATTTCAATGACCATGAAAGGTGCTAAAGCAAGCACTGTAGAGTGCTTAGAGCTTGGCCAGGCATTAGAGATGCTAAGGTCATCCATTGCATCCTGGGTCAACACCAATCAACCTGACTTTTGTCTTGCCACTGGACTTTGATGACTACGGAAGAGAGAGGCTGACAACTTTGTACAATTGTCTTACTTAACTCCAATTTGATGGAAATTGGAGATATCACTCTCATGATGGCATTGGTCCTCTTGAAAAACAAAGGACAAATGACAACTATGTGCCAAGCATTGTGCTAATTGCTTAACAGATATTATATTACTTGATTTTCACAACAGTCCTACGAGGTAGGTACTATTACTATCTCTATTTTACAGTTGAGGAAACTGAGGATATTATCTAGTTTGAATTTATAGATGAAGAGAGACTTTAATAATTTGGGGGAGGCCATTTAAATTCTCCGAAGAATCTGGGACCTTATTAATCTAGGTACTCCCTCACAGATATATAGTTTTCACTTTATCCATGTTTTTCTCCTCTCAGTGATTGCCATCCAAGTACCTCTACTATCTTTTTTAACATTCTATGAGAAGCACTTGGATTGTTTTTCACTTCCTCCTCTGACTAGCCCATCTCCTTGTCCAGTCATATACATCACTTGATGATTTTTTTCTTTTATTCCACTTCTTTTATTCAAGTATTTGTTGGTAATATGTTATAGCTGGCTTAGAACCATCATGGCTGTTTACATGTCTTACCTTGAATAAAGCAGGCATTCAGTAAATGTTTGTTCACTTAATTTGTTGGCTAATAAGACTATCTAGACTAGGGGTTGGCAACATATGGCTCTCGAGCCATATCTGGTTCTTTTGAGGGCCAGATATGGCTCTTTCTGCAGGAGCCATAAAGTCAATTTTTTTTCAGGCGCGGTTACAGGAGCGCGCACTGTGAGCACTGTACGGCTCTCATGAAATTACATTTTAAAAAATGTGGCGTTTATGGCTCTCACGGCCAAAAAGGTTGCTGACCCCTGAACTAGACTCTTACCCTTCCTGTTGTAACACTGTTGGCCACATATAGTAATTATGCCTAGATTTCCTGCTTCATAGTAACAATCATGGCTTTCTAATCTTTCCTACTTCTACCCCAACTCCTCTCTCATCTATCTCTATGCTTGCCATTATTTTACAATTATAGAATGCAAGACCTGCATAGGAGCTTCAGATCTAGGTGGTAGAGGTAGAATAGTTTGTTGAATATATATGAGATGAAAGAAAACTTAAAGTATAGGATGCTTGGGTTGGAAGAAATCTTAGGATATAGAATGTCAAATGTAGAGTAGAAAACGTCTCAATTTACTAATGAGGAAATTGAAGCCTAGAAAAATTAAGTGACTTGCCCAAATTCCTTATAGACCCAAGTTAAACTTTAGACCCCTTTTAAGCTTTCTCCTTAAAGATAAGGATAACCTAGGACTTCTGTTATTCCAATGACGCTGCATTTCTTCTCCACATATGGAAAGCCAATTAAATTGTTCTTTGTACTATGAGCTTTGAGGACTGGCACCTCTGGTGTGAGGGCTTGCATATCCCTTTTCAAGGCTACTCATCTACCTTTCCTGTGTGGTTCCTAGAAGTTGTAGCATGCACAGAGACCATCCTCCATAAAACGATCTTAGCAGGATAAAACAAGTTTAGGGTAACTGACAGGCTTCAAACTCATTGATGAGTTAGGGGGAATGCCTACCCCAAGTATGTGAAGACTTTCTTCAGTGGAAGGGGCAATTTTAAGGTGGCCGAGGCAAACTCTCTGGAGCACGTGGAGCTTGGTCAGACATTGCAGATGCCAAAATCATTGACTGTATCCCCTGTCATCACCAGTCTTCTTGGCATTTGTGTTGCCACTGGACTTGGATGACTGTGGAAGAGAGAGTAGGGCTGTCACTTTGGGCAACTCTGCCTCACTTAAGTCCAATTCACATCACTCTATGATGTCACTGGTCCTTTTTGAAAAAGATGGATGAACAATATTCTCAACAGTGCCAAGCATATTATTAATGCCAAGTCAATGCCCATTTCACAATCCAACCCCCAAGTCATTTTGAATGAGCATTTAGTCTAAGAAATGTGTTAGCTCTCTGCCAATGCAAGGGGAAAAGGTCATTGTTAGTTATTATTTCCAAAATGTATTTTCGAAAATGTGTGTATACATGTGTGTTTATATGATTTTCCTTTTGTTTTTACTTCTCTTTGCATGTGCTTACCAGGTCTGAAATGTTAACAGAAGAACCAGAAAAATATCACTGATGTTGCCAGAGCCCACTTGTGTATACAGATTCTAATGGCTTCTTGTTTTCTTATAAACATCTTTGAGAACAACAGAAGGAAACACAGAAGTGGTGGTAATTCTCTGTTTATTCCACTTATCAGTAAGTAACACACTTGTTGCTAATAAATGTGGATGACAAAGGAGCAATTTTTCGATGCTGCTTTTGCCTGCGGAGGTGTTTTGTCA
The DNA here is from genome assembly GCF_016433145.1 of Gracilinanus agilis. Classification (NCBI taxonomy): domain Eukaryota; kingdom Metazoa; phylum Chordata; class Mammalia; order Didelphimorphia; family Didelphidae; genus Gracilinanus; species Gracilinanus agilis. The sequence goes on along the minus strand of NC_058131.1, from coordinate 386,299,853 downwards.
TGTTGCTAAGCTACAGCCATTGCAGGGTTTTACTTGGGGGAGCAGAAGTTATTTTAAAACGTCTAATGAACATATTACTAGAAACCCCCTCAGCCATTTGGCAAGGATTCACAGTATACCCAGGGATGGGATGGAATTATGAATGGGCCACAGAGTTTCCCCAGGCAAAATTCCAATAGCACATAAGACATTCTAATCACTTTGTCTAATTATGCAGTAGAGTAAATCAACAAAAAAGGAATGTCTTCAACATAATATAAGTTGGAATGATTAACAGAGAGGTTGCCACCTGCCATCTTGAAAGTCTGATGAGTTGGGAGAACAAAATTCATTTGTTCTTAAGAGGAAACAGTGAAGGCTGAAGTTACTTTGACGATGCTAAAGTAAATTAGGGAATTCATTGTTGTTCAGTCTTTTCTCCTGTCTGACTCCTTTGTCACCTAATTTGGAATTTTCTTGACAGAGATACTGGAGTGATTTGCCATTTCCTTTTCCATCTCATTTTACTGATGAGGAAACCAAGGCAGACAGGATTAAAGTGACTTGCCCAGAGTCCCACAGCTAGGAAGTGTCTTGAGCCCAGATTTGAATTCAGGATGATGACAGGACCAGTATCCTATCCACTGTACCACCTAGCTGCCTCTTGGGTAGGGGGTAGAGAAGTCAACAAGTCAAGTCAACAAGCAAGAAGGATGCTGATTTTGAAAATTGCAAAAAAAAGTCATTTCCCTTAAGTTTCTTTCCTTTGAGACAAGCAATCAACAAGGAGCTTGGTATAATGGTAGAATACCATGAGCTGGGATATCTATTTTCTAATCTTGGCTTTACCACTAATTAGTTATGTGATTTCCACCCAAAGTCATTTCATCTCTCTGGGTGGCATACTGTTTTAATTGTGTAAGCAGCAGGTGCTCCCTGGAGAGCTAAATGGCTGAACTGCCCATCATCCACTGACCAGTGCTTAGCAGAGTTCCTGGCACACAGCAGACACTTAATAAATGTTTATTAATTGACTGCTTGATCCATTGGATTTCATGATCATCCTTGTACAACTAGTTTACCTCCCCCCCCCATTTTTGTGCATGGATATTCCTGGAAAGTTTTCTCTAGGAATGTGAATTCCTTTTTAACTGACTCTCTTTTTCTGGTATAAGACTTCTTCAAAGCTTATAGGACAAAATAGCATTAGCCAAGATAATAGAAAAGTAAAGAAAAAGTGTCCTTACTTTACTCCCTTCAAAGTCTGCTATTCATACTGATTTTCAGCTTTATTTGTAGAGACATCTGAACTCCATATTCATTGGCTTGCGCTGTTCAATATTGGTTTCTCCTTTGTCTGATTGTTATAAATTAGTTCTCAAGCCCCCAGGTTCAGTTCAAATCAAATATTTAATCACCTTAAAATAGTCTCTCTCTCTCCTTCCAACTCTTCCCTCTTCCCTTTTCCTTCTCAATGCAGCTCTTCCCTTTTGTATTTCCCTCTCCTTTCCTTTCACTCTTTCTCCTCCTCTTCCTTTCCTCTTTCTCTTTCCTTCTTTTTTTTAAACCCTTAACTTCTGTGTATTGGCCCCTAGGTGGAAGAGTGGTAAGGGTGGGCAATGGGGGTCAAGTGACTTGCCCAGGGTCCCACAGCTGGGAAGTGTCTGAGGTTGGCTTTGAACCTAGGACCTCCCGTCTCTAGGCTTGACTCTCAATCCACTGAGCTACCCAGCTGCCCCTTTTCCCTTTCCTTCTTCATACACCTCTCTCTACTAACTATCAGTTCCCCGGAAAAGACTAGGCAATTGGGATTAAGTGACTTGCTCAGAGTTACATAGCGAGGCGGTATCTGAGACCTTATTGAAATCCAGGACTTCCTGTCTTCAAGCTTGGCTCTCTATCCACTGATCTAGCCATCTGCCCTCACATAAGCTCTTAAAAAATCCTTGTTTCTTTTTAACCATTACCTTCCATCTTAGAATCAATACTGTATATTGGTTCTAAGGCAGATGAATGGTAAGGGCTAGGCAATAAGGGTTAAATGATTTACCCAAGGTCACACAGCTAAAAAATGTCTAAGGTCATATTTGAAACCAGGACCTCCTATGTCTAGACCTGGCTCCCAATCCACTGAGCCATGTAGCTACCTCCACATAGGCTCTTAATAAATCCTTGTTGATAGACAAGACAGATAATTAGTAAGACAGCACAGAATAAGATGCTAGTTGTGTGGCATAAGTGAAAAATATGAAAAGAATTAGGGTCAGAGCCATCAGGGAAGGGTTTCAGGACAAAGTCAGCCTTGAAGGATAGACAGGAAGTGGATCTGTGAGGATGAGTAGGGGTAGTGCTCATTTAGTGGAATGGTATGCCTTTTCTGTACCATTCAGGATTTACTTAAGTTCATAATTATGTGTTAATTTATTTCATAAGCCATTGACTTAATTTTAAAAAAGGGAGACAACGAAACTTAAAAAGGATGTAGTCAGATGTCTTTGGCTTAAAAAAGGATAGTGTGTGAAAAGTTAAATGAGCACATTGTTAAGAAACTAGTCCATCTGAGTTGGAACTCCCATTAAGAAGACAGAGAATTAGCAATATTTGAAAAGCAACCATAGAGTTATTGGTAATTTAAAGGTCACTATTTAAAGGTAGCCAGTGCCCTGAAGGAGCATACTCATCAGTTAAGTGAATACTAAGCAGGCAGGGGTTTGTGGAAAATGCCCCAAAGTCAAAAAACTGTAACCCATTAAAGAGGGTGGGATCTTAAAGATCATGTACCTTTGATCGATTCCTTTTATGTTCTCTAGCAGATTGTTCCCACTATTGTCCCCCACTCTTTCCTTTATTTTGAACCTTTCCCTATCTACTGGTTCCTTCTCTGCTGCCTGCAAACATACCCCAAATACCCTCATCCTCAAAATGGATACTATCGTTGTATATTCTTTCTCAGCAAAACTTCTTGAGAAAGCCAGACTAGGTGCCTCTACTTTTGCTCTTCTCTTTCTTCTTTTAACCCTCTTTAGTTTGTCTTTGTACCTTATTTTTTGACTGAAAAGTGCCCTGCTACAAAGTTACCAATGATCTCTTAATTGCTACATTGACTCTAATTTCGTTCTTATTGAATTTTCTGCAGCATTACTCCTGATCATTTACTGCTCCTAGATACTCTTTCTTCTTTAGGTTCTGTAACACTACTCATTTCTGGTTCTTCATCTTCTTAAATATTTCTTGTCAGTTTCCTATGCTGAATCTTCATCCATGTTACAGCCATTAACAATCCATAAACTGGTGCTGATCCTTACCTTTAGGGCCAGCTTAATCTATTTAGCTCCCATGGATTGAATTATCATTTCTATGCAAATGATTCTCAGGTCTATATAACCAGTCTTAGTCTGTCTCCTGAACTATAGTTCTGAATCATCAACTACCTTTTGGACAATTTGAACTAAATGTCTCATAGACATCTTAAACTCAACATGTCCAAAACAGAACTTGTTATGCTTTTCAGGAAAGCCTTCCCTATTCACGATTTTACCATTACTGTCTAGAGTTCCACCAACCCAAAGAATTGGAAATTGAAGGGATGTCCATCAACTGGGGAATGGCTGAACAAATTGCAGTATATGATCATGTTGGAATACTATTATTTTGCTGAAATAATAATAAGAAGAAGTGATGAGCAGGATGATTTCAGAAAGAACTGGAAAGACCTTCATGAACTGATGCAAAGTGAAAAAAGCAGAACCAGAACATTGTATAATATAGCTGCAATATTGTGGAATGATCAGCATCTGCTCTCAGCAATACAATGATCCCGGACAATTCTGAGGAACTCCTTTTTTTTTTTTAATTTTTATTTAGAATATTTTGCCATGGTTACATGATTCATGTTCTTCCCCTCCCCCCAGCACCACCTCCCCTCTGCTATAGCCAACACACAATTCCACTGGGTTTTACATGTGTCACTGATCTAGACCTAATTCCATATTATTGATAGTTGCACTAAGGTGATTGTTTAGTTTCTACATCCCCAATCACATCACCATCAACCCACGTGTTCAAGCAGTTGTTTTTCTTCTGTGTTTCTCCTCCCACAGTTCTTCCTCTGAATGTGCCTAGTTTTCTTTCTCATAAATCCCTCAGCCTTGCTCTGGATCCTTGCATTGCTGCTAGTAGAGAAGTCCATTATATTTGATTGTACTACAGTGTATCAGTCTCTGTGTATAAGGTTCTCTTGGTTCTGCTCATTTCATTCTGCATCACTTCTGAGGAACTTCTGACAAAGAATGCTATCCATCTCCAGAGAAAGAACTGTTGTGGTTGGAATACAGATCAAAACATACAATTTTTCACTTTTTATTTGGGTTTTTGTTTTTATATGATTATTCTCTTACAAAAAAGAACAATATGAAATACATTTTGCATGATAGTACATGTATAATCCAGATCAAATTGAGAAGGGAAAGGGAAGGGAGAGAGGGAGACAGTTTTGATCATATAATTTTGGAAAACTTATGTGGAAATTTGTTATATGTAATTGGTAAAATAAAATATCTTTATCATAAAAGAGTGCCACTAACCTCTCAGTCACCCAGTCTCTTGATCCAAATGTTATCTTTATTTACTTTATTTCACTTATCTCACATATCCTGACTAATAAAATCTTATTATTTCTCTCTTGACATCTCCTTGTTCCTGTCTCTCCACTCATGCAACCAACCACCCACATTCAGGGCCTCACCATATTTCACCTAGATGACTGCAATCACCTTCTAGTTTTTTTTTCTCCATGTGTCTCCCTACTCCAATCTAACTTTGACTCTGCTGACAGTTGTTTTCCTAACATATAACTGTGACCATGTCACCTTCCTATTTAATAAACCCAATCTAGTGGCTCCCTTTTACCCCCTAGGATCACATATAAATCATCTGACTTTTAATACTTTTCATAAACTTGTTCTTTCTTACCTTTCCATTCTTCTTACAGTTTATTCTCTTTCATATATTTTGCTGTCTGGGCATGTTGGCCTACTTCTTGTTCCTCACACGGGATGCCCTATCTCCAATTTCTTTTATTTTGAACTGACTGTCCTCTGTGCCTCTGTGTCATCTTCATCACTCCTATCTCTTCGTTTTCCTAGATTTTTTCAAATTTTAGCTCAATTCCCACTTTTTTCCCCTTTTTAAAAATTTTTATTTAATTAATTGATTTAGAATATTTTTCCATGGTTACATGATTCATGTTTTTTCCCTCCCCTCTTTCCAACCCCCTCCCATAGCCAACATGCAATTCCACTGGGTTTTACCTGTGTCATTGATCAAGACCTATTTCCATATTATTAATATTTGCACTAGAGTGATTGGTTAGAGTCTACATCCCCAATCATATTCCCATTGAACCATATGATCAAGCAGTTGGTTTTTGTCTGTGTTTCTGCTCCCACAGTTCTTTCTCTAGATGTGGATAATGTTCTTTCTCATAAGTCTCTCAGAATTGTCCTGGATTGTTGCATTGCTGCTAGTAGAGAAGTCCATTACATTTGATTGTACCACAGTGTATCAGTCTCTGTGTACAATGTTCTTCTGGCTCTGCTCCTTTCGCTCTGCATCAATTCCTGGAGGTCTTTCCAGTTCACATGGAATTCCTCTAGTTCATTATTCCTTTTAGCACAATAGTATTCTATTACCAACAGATACCACAATTTGTTTGGCCATTCCCCAATTGAAGGGCATACCTTCATTTTCCAATTTTTTGCCATCACAAAGAGCGCGGCTATGAATATTTTTGTACAAGTCTTTTTCCTTATGATCTCTTAGGGGTATAAACCCAGCAGTCGTATGACTGGATCAAAAGGCAGACAGTCTTTTAAAATCATTTGGGCATATCATTTTCCCACTCCCTGCTGAATGCTTTTTCCAGTCCTCTTAGTTGCTAGTGCCTTCCCTTCTGACATTATTTTCCATCTTCTCTGGGCATATCTTGTACATACCTAGTTATTTACATTCCCTCTAATTAGAGTATGAGTTTTTCCTTTTGGTGTATCCCCAGTGTCTGATACATAGTAAACATTTAATAAATGCTTGCTGCCTTCCTGCTTGCCTGACCATGGGAGTCTTGCTTGCCTGACCACATTTCATAGATGGGGATATTAAGAAAAGCAGCTTTATATAGGGGAAAGACTGATGAATTCTGAGCCAGAGGATCTGCGATGGAAAATGTAGCTCTGCAACTTAAAATATGTGTACTTTTGGGCATGTTTCCAAATTTCCATTTCTAAGAGACTTCTCTTTTTTTAGTTTCCTCTTTTCTAAAATGAAGGGGCTTTACCTGATTGTTCAACTACAAGCATTTGTTAAGCATCTAACTTGTGTCAGGCACTATGCTAGGCATTGGAGAAAAAAATGACAAAAAATAAATTATCTCTGCCTTTGAGGAGCTTGCATTATATGGGGATGGGATAGGGAAGGAGGGAGAGAAGGTTTGTATGTGTTAAAAGATTTTTTTCTCAATATGGGGAGAAAGTGGGAGGGAGAGAAAATAAATATTACTAATTCAAAAAATAATAAAATTTAATTTAAAAATTAATTAAATACCTAGTCATTTTGAGTGGAAGGTACTGGCAACTGTGAGAAGAAGTCCCTTCCACCTCCAAATCCATGATGATCCTACATAAAGCTTGGGAAGCATTTAGGCTCAGAGAGGGACTTTCACAGTCATAAATGCTAACATATGGCAGAGCTTGGCCTCACAAGTCTACTGGTTCTTGGTCCATTCCTATTTCCTCATGTACCTTCTGGAGAGGAACTTCCTGGAGGTTTCATGTCTTATTTCTGAGAGTCTATTGTACAGTCGGATAAGTTGAACATATTTTCGTGATGAGTTTTTATTGGGATGCTTGCTATCAGTAGTTTTTGGTTGCTGGTGTTGTCAGGGCAGTGACCCCTTCAGAGCAGAGTAGCATTCCCATCTCACCTTACCGTAGGGAGCCTTGTTGTCTTCCATCTGAAGGTGAGAAAGTCCTACTCTGGTCAAGTCGAAAGGTGGTTTAAAAATTTTATTTATACAGGTTTTTGGCCTTCCTGGAGAGCACTTGCCAAAGGCCCTCTGAGGAGTTCCAGTACATCATGAATAAATCAGGGGCCTGAGTCAAACTCTGGATAGCCAAGGGCTGGGAAAGAAGCAGACTTCCTAGGTTTTGTGCTAATGTGCTACTTTCTTTGGGAGGAGAGCATAGCAGAACAAAAATAATGGTGAGATCAGTCACAGGGATGCTCTGGGGCAGGAGGGCATCTGGGTCACCTACTCAGTTTCCAGGATGTGATGTGGATGGGTAGCTCTGAGTACTGGAAGGCTCCAGCCCTCCCTTAGTGCCTCCATTCTCCTTTCAGGCAAACTGGCCATGGCTGACTCTGACTCCTCCCCACAGGTTAGAAGTCAGAGTCAATGGCCTGCTTTATTAAGGGCTTTTGACAGCAGCCTGAGTTTTGTTAGGTGGAGAAAAAATATAGAGGCTTTCTCAAGAGAACCTGGCCAAAGAAGGGTAGCATTCTGAGGAATTAATTGTAATTTCTCAACCATTCCCTGGCATCTGCATAAACACAGTGTCCATTTTCAGAAGATGACTCTTAATTGGGGGAGGAGGCAGAAATGGAGAGTACCATCAGATAACTAACTGATAAAATTCTCCAAGATGAACAGATGGGCAAAAGGTGAAGATCTTGATTTTACCCAGAGGGCTTGGGGGCAGAAAACCCAAGGGGCATCTGTAGGATGGAAATATAAAGATTTGAGTTAATTCTGTTGGATTTATCAGTGTTTGGATTTGGAATTTTCTGAGTCTCTTAATTGCCATTGAATGTTTCTTTTTTTAGCTTTGAGTTTTAACTTTTCCCTCTTCACAGATCCTGTCATGAAAATAATCTCACAGCATTTGTTTGCCCCCATTTTAAATGTTTCTGGGCATTCAGTTTCCAGTAGCCATAAGCTATTTTTCTAGCAGTTGATGTGAGTTCTATCATTCTGTGGCCGCCTCCCCATCCTCCTCCACACGGTTTTTATTATTTTTTTCCTTAGGCCGTTGTTCTAAGTGTCCTCAATCTGGGATGTGAAGGTACAGCTACTTGGCTGATTGAGTTGCTCTCAGAAATTCAATCAGTGCCTCTGAAGCTTAGCAAGTATCATAGCTCAGCCTGCTTTTCTATAGGGCTTTGCAGTTTACAAAGCGCTTTCCTTTCATCAACAGTGTAAGCACAAGTAGTATTGGCCTACTTTTTCACATTAGAGACAGTGTGCTATAGTAGAAAGAGATGTGGTCTTTAGGAACCAACAAGACTGGGGGTCCAATCCTACCTCTGATAGGTATGGGCTGTGAGACCTTGGATAAGTCACTGAAATTCTTTGCATTCTGTTGTTGTTGTTGATACTATTGTTGTTCAGTCACATCTAATTCTTTGTGACCCATTTAGGGTTTTCTTCAAAGATCCTGGAGTGGCTTACCATTTCCTTCTCCAGCTCATTTTATAGATGAGGAAACTGAGGCAAATAGGTATGAGTGACTTGCCCAGAGTTGTACAGCTGGTAAATGTATTAGGACAGATTTGAACCCAGGAAGAGGAATCTTCCTGACTTCAGGCTCATGAGGATGTTGAAGAAGGTACCAATTTGCATTGGTAAGAAAGATTTTCCTTCCCAAAGAGTTGCCTATACCAATGAAGAAACTGAGGCTCATAGAGATAGGGACCTATCCAAGATCATATATATGGTAATTAGCAGAATTTAAACTCAGGTGCTCAGATTTAGTTATAAATCAGTACTGTTCCTATTACACTGTATTCATCTTCCTTAGCTTACTGTGCAGTCCCAGTAAGCTGAAGAGAAGTAAGAGCTAGATTTGGAAGATAAATGACCCCCTGTTTAGAGGAGGGGAGTAGATGAGAAATATTTTGGAAGTAAAATCAGTAAGATTTGGCAATGGCTTGAATGTCTGTGTGGAGGAGAAGCTGGAGTTAGAGACAAGCCTGGAAGAAAAGTGTTGTCATTAATGGAAAAAAGGCAAAAAAAGTGAGAAGATGATTTGGTGGGTTCAGGGTTAACCATGCTGGGTTTGAATCTTATCTCATTTCTTAGCATTCATTCCTACAATATTAATTTGTTTCATACATTTTGCTGCTTGAGTCAATGTTGCCTTGAATTATCCTCAAATTTTTATAAATTTACGAATAAGGTGATATGGTATAGAGAAAAGATCATTGGCCTGGATTCCTGATCTCTGGGTCTGTTCTGCCTCTAACATATTAGCTTTGTGACCTGAGATAAATCTTAATTGCTTTCTTGGCCTTACTCTTCCATCTCTTCAATTTTATGATTCTGTGATGCTAACTTCCTAGCTCAGCAAGTCACATAACTCTGTTTGCCTCAGTTTCCTCATCTGTAAAATAAAATGAACTGCAGAAGGAAATGGCAAACAACTCCAATATCTTTTCCAAGAAAACCCCAAATGAGGTCACAAGTAGTGTGGCAGGACTGATAAGACTAGACAACTATGAAACTGTCTTGTGTTCCCAGTGGGAAAACTCTAAGCAACTTGAGGGTGGATCTCTAGGAAGAATATATTAAATCTTTGGGGAATTAAATTTTTGAAGAGAGCTCCTACTAAAATGATCCCAAATGCTGAATTAAGGTTTTCTTATAATAGTGCTTATGTAGGTTTCTTTATATCTTGACGCTTCCGCCCATTATTTCTTCCTAACAGCAGTGCTGCAGTTATGATCTTGTGTTTTTTAAAAACAATATTCTGATTTCTCTTAAAGACATAATTTCAGCAAGCAGCAGTCTAAGTGTGTGTAAGCAGAATTGTGTTTTTCACTGCCAAAAGGAAACTTAGAACACAGAGAATTCCAGGGCTAGAAGGGAAGTTAGAATATGAAATGTTAGACCTGAAAGGGACTTTAGAATACATAATGTGAAAGTTATAAGGGACAGGGGAGAACATCTAGGCCAACTTTCTCATTTGACAGAGGAGGAAACTGAGGCCCAGAGAGGGTCTCATGGAAAAATTGCCAGAGAGGAGACTATAGTCCATGTCTCCTGGTTCCTGGAGTTCAATATTATTTCTGCTAAATTTCAATGCTGCAAAAGCATGATGATGGCTGACATTGTGCAATTTAAAGAAAAATAGAATTGACGATTAAAATTAGCACTCAGAGGTCCTGGCATCTGTTCCTTTTAAACTAAGCATATTTTCAATGTCATAAAACATTTGATACTGGGTTACTGAATGAAAATGCAAAAGAATTAGAAATGTAATGTTTCAGCTAATATTGCCTTAATCACAGGAAGGAGAACTCCTTAATTTAAACTCCTGATTATACATGTTGGAGCAGACAGAGCTATTCTGATGTCATTAGCCCAAGTTGTAATGTGCAATTATTATTCTGGTTTGCCATAGTCCAGGGGCTTTATTTCTTACTTATATGCATGAATCTTTTTTTCATTGACAGTACTGAGGTGAAAAAGGAATAATGGGAAATAGAGACGAAAAGGCATAGTCTAATGGGAGAGAACATGGTCTAGTGAAAAGAACACAGGTTCTGGAGTCATGAGATCAGAGTTTAAATCCCATCTCTGATACTACTCTGATAAGGTCAAATCATTGAACCTCTTTTGGATTCAGCGTTTTGGACTATAAAATGAATGAGAGAAAGAAGAGGTAGATTTGTAGGCTTCTGAGGTCCGTGTGGCTCTAAATGATCCCAAGAGAACTTCCAGTTTCAGTGGAAGGAATTGCTAAGACAACAATGACCATGTCATCCTGGTGCTCTTAAATCTGAATGTGATATTTCTACTTTGGCTTTCAGTTTCAATAGGAAGCTATTGGCGCTGAACTGGCCCGCTAAACTTCTCTGGCTCGTCTAAGCCTTTGATGCTGCATTAACTCTTAAATATATTTTAAATAAATGTTTTTATCAATGTTCTTTTTTCATCATTGTAATTTTCCAATGAGTTCCTATCCCCTTTCTCTTAGAACAAAGAAGTACAGCTATGTACTGACAGATCGTCTTCAGTTTATCCTTATCATTAACTTGTTTGTAGTTTGTGTGCTGTTTTCCTTGTTAGACTGTGAGCTCCCTGAGAGCAGGGACTTTTAGCTTTTTTTTTTTTTTTTTTTTTTTTTTTTGCCTTATATCCCCATCACTTAGCAAAGTATCTGGCACATGTTGCTGCTCAGTCGTTTTTCAGTCATGTTTAAGTCTTCTTGACCCCATTTAGGTCTTTTTTTTTTTTTTTTGGCAAAGATACTGGAGTGGTTTGCCATTTCCTTCTGCAGTTTATTGTACAGATGAGGAAACTGAGGCAGAGTGGGTTGGATCACTTGACCAGGATCACATAGCTAGCAAGTGTCTGAGATCAAATTTGAACTCGGGTTCCTTTTGATTCTAGAACTGACATTCTATGCCCTACACTACCTAGCTGCCCTGATCTGGCACATAGTGAGTAGACCCTTAACAAATGCCTGTTGACTTGACTTCATTAAGTACAGATTATGTAGACCCACAGTTTCCCATTTCTTTTCTGAGGGAGGCAAACTTCACTGTTAAAATTGGACTGCATTGATCAGAACCCTCATATTTCCCCATGTTATTTTTCTCATATATAGTATAATATGTATATATATCATATTTGTTACATGTAAATAATATATCAGAATACATAATATATTTCACATCACCTAGGTTATATGCATATTAATGTATTTAATAATATACTTTATTTTATGTGATATTATATTCACTGTATGGCTTGTTCTCCTGGCCTACTTACTTTATTCTGGTTCAGTTTCTTGAAGTTTTTCCAAGTTTCTCTGAATCCTTAATATTTATCATTTCTTATGGTGTGATAAAATTGTTTTACATTCAGATGCCACAATTTGGCAATCAATTTCTGTCCAGTTCTTTGACATTAATTCTTCCATTGATTCCTAACCTTGTCCCTGTTCCACCCAAGTTATTGTCAGTTGTTTCATGAGATGAGACATTGGATAAGTCACTTAATCTCTTTGAGCCACAATATCAAAGATTTAGAGTTGGAAGGGACCTTGGAGGTCATCTAGTCCTTTCCCTCACATCATTTTACAGTTGAAGAAACTGTGGCTCAGAGAGATTAAATAATTTGCCTTAGGTCACTCAGTAGCAAGTGACAGAATGGTATTTAAATTCAGGTCCTCTGACTCTAAATCTAATGCACTGTATCACTGTATCATGTAGGAGAATAACTACACTATATAACTCATAGGCTGCCATAACCTTAAAGCACTATATCAATGTATGAGTTATTATTGTGTCTAAAATTAATTTTAATTTAAAGTAGCAGCAGTAATTACTTACATCTGTATGGCACTTAATGGCTCTATAGACATTATGTCATTTGATCCTCACAATGGACCTATGAGGTGGTCAGAGGAAGGATTCTCAGTCTCATTTAACAGAGGACAACAGATCTGAGGCTTTGGAGGTGGCATAAATTCAAGAACACTTGGTTGGGATTTAGGAGACCTAAATTTTAATCTTTGCTTTGGAACTTGGACAAGTCACTTTTTGGGGGTCTAAATTTTGTCATTTATAAAACATAGATGACCTCTGAAATCCCTCTCATGGTCTGGAGTCTATTGTGGCAATTTAACTCTAGCCAGTCAAGACATTTGGATTTTAAAGCAAGGGATCTTACTTCTGAACTGTATCTCTCTGAGGCGATGGGTAGACTTTTCCCTACAATGATGGGAGATGTTGTACTGGTGTTGGGCAGTCATTCTAAAGGTCTTGTGACTCCTGGCAATGGGAAGACCTATTTCTTGCCCAGAGTGAGGTTGGAGCCCCAATTCAGAGGGGCTTTGGAAAGGGACTTTGCTAAAAGCCTAAATTGGAGAAAGGGAAGAAAGTAGGGCTCTTTGCCTTGGAACTGTGGGCAGAGGAGGCAGCTAGGAGAGGGTGGGCATGCCCGTGGTCTGGCTGTGCAACTGGCTCAGGGAAGGTGGCTAGGAGAGGGCCAAAATCAGTAAGCCTACTTGCATGGCACATACATGTGGTCAGACTCTGAGCTAGCAAGGGGGATCCTGGATTGAGGTCTAACTGTGAAGCTGGCAAAGCCAACTCAGGGACGAGCTGCTAAGACTATTCAGATGCAGTTGGTGCCTTCTTTTTCTTCTGCCTGCTTTTTATTACTTAATAAATAATTATAAATTAAGATACAGTCTCCAGAGAATTGTAATCTTAACAATATATATGAGTCTATGGGTTAATACAATTTACCAAAGAACAATAGCTAGAAAGTAGCTGAATTCTGTTCTTATAACCAGTCTGGTGCCCATAAAGGAGCTCAAGTCTAATGCCTTTAGAGAAGCCCTGTTAGGGTGAGGATGAAATACCATAAACTGAACAGACATCACTATGATCCCAGCTCCCTCAAACTCAGTTTCCACAATTCCACCATTGTAAAATGGTGATAACAATAGCACATATCTCCAAAGGTTGCTGCAAGGATCAAATGAGATACTATTTATTGGTAAAGCACTTGGCATTCTGCCCAGCACATAGATGGCACTTAATAAATGTTTATTTTCCCTCATTTCTCCATATTACTATGCTATAAGAAATGATAAATATAGAGGAGCCTGGAAAGACTTACATGAACTGATGCAACGTGAAGTAGGCAGAGCCAAAAAAGCAACATATAGACAATAGTCATGTAAATGGATAGAATAACCACAAAATAACAGAAAGGAAATGTTGCAAAATTACAATTAACAAGCTTAGCCCCCAAGATGAGTATTAGGAGATACCTTTTCTCATCCCTTTGCAGAGGTCGGTGTAGGGGGGAGTCCACGAATATGGAATATTGCATGTATTGTTAGGTTTTTTCAATGTATTGATCTGTTTAGATGATTAAATTTTTTTTCTTCCTCTTTTTAAAAAAATTTCTTTCTATAAGAGAGAGATATTCCTGGGAGGGGAGAGGGGAAAGAAAAATGAAGGGAAATTTAGGTGATACGAAAACAAAAGCTATCCACAAAAAAATTATATAAAAACTTGAGGAGCTCTATGACCACTCGTTGGAAATGTTATGGGGATGGGGATAGGGAATAATCCTGTATATTTGCAGCCTGCTGTATGAAATCCCTTTCCATATATCCTTACTGGAGAGTCACACTCCCCAAACTGGAAAAACAGTGTGACCATGCTTCTTTTTGAATGTATTAGCATCCCCAGGGTTTAGTAAAGGGTCTGAAACATAGTAAGTGATTAAGAAATGCTTATTAACTGGTTGTTGATAGAATGCAGGGGAAAAGCACAGGCTTTGGAATTGGAATGGCTGTTCTTGAGTCTTTGTTCTGCTTAGCCAGGTGATCGCAGGTAATCCCTGTCTTCACTTATGGAACGTATATTGGCTGCATTATTTTTCTTAGGAGATATTGTGAGGTTCAGGGTAGATGTAAGACATTAAAAAAACCTTACACTACAATATATACACGTAAAGTATTGCCATTATAATCATTTGTAGGAATGGAGAGAGAATAGGTCCCACATGTAGGTCCCAGTGGTAGAACCTATCTTTGTATGTGACTGACTTTGTATGAGGCAGAACTGTCCCCTGACCTTTCTCTAAGGGAGACAATCATTTCTGGTCTGAAGGGAAGCAGGAGGTTGGGACTGGAGGCTCTCAGGGGATACTGAGCTAGAAATCCCTAAGCAAGGGAGTTCCCTATTGCTCATCTAGGGGATATGATCTGGTTCCATCTAACTTTTTTTTGTTTTTTGTTTTTGTTTTAATTTTTTAAATGTTTATTAATATTCATTTTTAACATGGTTACATGATTCATGCTCCTACTTTACCCTTCACCCCCCCGCTCTCCCCCCACCCATGGCCGATGCACTTTTCCACTAGTTTTAACATGTGTCATTGATCAAGACCAATTTCCAAATTGTTGGTAGTTGCATTGGTGTGGTAGTTTCGAGTCTACATCCCCAATCATGTCCACCTCATCCCATGCGTTCAAGCAGTTGTTTTTCTTATATGTTTCCTCTCCTGCAGTCCTTTCTCTGAATGTGGGTAGCGTTCTTTACCATAAATCCCACAGAACTGTCCTGTGTCATTGCTTTCTGCTGGTACAGAAGTCCATTACATTCGATTTTACCATAGTATATCAGTCTCTGTGTACAACGTTCTGGCTCTGCTCCTTTCACTCTGCATCAGTTCCTGGAGGTCTTTCCAGTTCACATGGAACTCCTCTAGTTTATTATTCCTTTTAGCACAATAGTATTCCATCACCAGCATATACCACAGTTTGTTCAGCCATTCCCCAATTGAAGGACATACCCTCCTTTTCCAGTTCTTTGCCACCACAAAAAGCGCAACTATAAATATTTTTGTACAAGTCTGTTTATCTATGATCTCTTTGGGGTACAAACCCAACAATGGTATGGCTGGATCAAAGGGCAGGCATTCTTTTATAGCCCTTTGAGCATAGTTCCAAATTGCCAGCCAGAATGGTTGGATCAATTCACAACTCCACCAGCAATGCATCAATGTCCCAATTTTGCCACATCCCCTCCAGCATTCATTACTCTCCCCTTCTTTCATTTTAGCCAATCTGCTAGGTGT
>NC_058131.1:386225612-386284116 GCF_016433145.1 Gracilinanus agilis | reverse complement strand
TAATTAGACCCCTGTCAGAGTTTTTTGTTATAAGGATTTTTTTCCAATTTGTTGTTTCCCTTCTGATTTTGACTACATTGTCTTTGTTTGTACAAAAGCTTTTTAGCTTAATATAATCAAAACCATTTAATTTACATTTTGTAATTTTCTCTAACTCTTGCTTGGTTTTAAAATCTTTCCTTTCCCAGAGATCTGACAGGTGTACTATTTTGTGTTCACTTAACTTATTTATAGTTTCCCTCTTTATATTCAAGTCATTCACCCATTCTGAATTTATCTTGGTGTAGGGTGTGAGATGTTGCTCTAAACCTAATCTCTCCCATATTGTTTTCCAAATTTCCCAGCAGTTTTTGTCAAATAGTGGATTCATGTCCCAAAAGTTGGGCTTTTTGGGTTTATCATACACTGTCTTGCTGATGTCATTAACCCCAAGCCTATTCCACTGATCCTCCCTTCCATCTAACTTTTGATCACTTTGTCATTTAGAAGAAAGGGGACTACATGATCCACATCCTTTCTCACCTTCTGCCAGTTCCAAAATGAATACACAAGTAAATAACAAAGAAACACACACAATCCAAATTGTAACAAAACAGAAATTAGAGAGAATATATAGGAGAACTTACATCAGACAGTACAGAGCTCTTCTTTTGGGAGGGAGATAACTCAATCGAGAGAGTGTCCTAGATTTTACTCAAGAGAAAACTCCCCATAGGCTCTAGAATAGCAAGCTGAGAATAGGAACATCATGAATCTCTTTTCATGTCTTCCCAGAGCCTTTTCCTTTTGCAACCTGAGGTGGGGTTGGCTTCTTTCATCTTCCTTCTTAAAATGGGAAGCCAGGAGCTCCTGAATGATGTGTCCCCAAAGGGAGACTGGCTGAGAACTGAAGCTGTCCTCTCTTGCCAACTCTATCCTACCTCTTACTCTATGCAGGGCCTTCATCTCCACCAACAAGGAGAAAGTCCCATACCAATAGGCTTTGGGACACTGGTTACATATCCATGTTTATATTGTATAATATAAATATTGGTGATTACATGGGGCCCAGCCTAGACAAAATTGGTCTTCAATGACTCTGTGATAACATTTAACTAGCTAGACTAGTATTTTTTATTTATTTCTTTTTACTTATTTAATTTAACTCAGCCATAGGCACAACAATGTTTTTTTTTTAATTTTTTTTAAACCCTTGTACTTCGGTGTATTGTCTCATAGGTGGAAGATTGGTAAGGGTGGGCAATGGGGGTCAAGTGACTTGCCCAGGGTCACACAGCTGGGAAGTGGCTGAGGCCGGGTTTGAACCTAGGACCTCCTGTCTCTAGGCCTGACTCTCACTCCACTGAGCTACCCAGCTGCCCCAATGTTTTGTTTTTTAAAGATATTTTTCCATGTTTCTCTCTCCTCTTCACTCCCCTCTCCCAGAGCTGATAAGCAATTCTACTCATGTACAAATGTAAGCACTTGATATCTATTTCCACATTATTCATTTTTACCATGGAGCCAAAACTCCAAATCATATGTCCGTATAAACAAGTGATAAGTCATAAGTCACAAGTTTTTTTTTGTGTGTGTGTGTTTCTATTCCCAAAGTTCTTTCTCTGAATGTGGATAATGTTCTTTCTCATAAGTCCTTCAGGACTATCCTGGATTATTGTATTGCTAGTACAATAGTACTATAGTAGTAAAGGCACAACAGTTTTAGATTTCTGTGGGTCATTATAGGGCCCTCTAGGGAAAATTAGAATTTGACTTGTATTTCTTAAAGGTCCACCAGCAACTCTGCTATAACCTAGGCTAAGAAGACAGAAGTTATAAAACATGTTTTACCTAATCTGATCAAATCCTCTAGAACTGGCTTCTTTTTGTGCCCCAAAACAGACTAGAAAATTTCCAGAGAGCACTAAGAAAGCCTTTGCTCTGGTGAGTTCTACCTTCCCAATAGATCTATATAGCCCCAAAGTTTCATATTATCAGCAAAGTAATAGTGCTGTAATATTCTCTGGTGCATATGATTCCCCAATGTGTCAATCCTTCTTCTGATTACTGTCCTATTCCAATTGAAGCTGGGTGTCTCTATTTTTCTTCTAAACTCTTCTTCACAGTCCCTGCTCTAGGTTTAGAGTTTGTTTTGCTTATGTCTAATCCTTTCCTGAATCCATTTCCCCTATTATCCCGTCCTTTCTTTCCTTTTTCCCTGTTTCCTCCTGTTTTCCCTTTTGAATATATTTCTCTAACAAACTTGTGTGTGTGTGTGTGTGTGTGTGTGTGTGTGTGTGTGTTACATCCTTTGATTAGTTCAGATGGTAGTGAGATACAGGAGATCCCCATCCTTTCTTATGTTATATAGAATTCTGCTTGCATGTCCTGACTATGAGAGATAATAAACTACCCTACTCTTTTTCTACCTTTTCCAGGGTTTTATACTTTCCTTCTTTTTATATATATTTCCTTTCTTCTGTTAAGATCATCACATTAAAAAATGCTCACAGGTATTTGACACTCTCTTATGAACCTCTGATGATATTAGGGTTCTGAAAGGACACATATCAATCATATAAAGTCCTTTCCAATTACTTTGTTTTCTTTTTTAAAATAAATTTTCATTGGTTTTTACATCAGCATAGTATTTTTATTGGAAAAAATAGAAAAAAACCCCAATCTAACCAATCAGTTCCTCTACTTTATCATTCATTGAATTGTTAAGTTTCATTGGTTTTGGCTCAGTGGATAAAGAACCAGTTCTGGAGAGGGGGGTCCTGGGTTCAAATGTGACCTTAGACACTCTTAGCTCTGTGACCCTGGCAAGTTACTTAACCCCAATTGCCTAGCCCTTACCATTCTTCTGCTTGGGAACCAACACTTAGTTTAAATTCTAAGACAGAAGGCAAGGGTTTGGGAAGAGTTTCATTGGTTTTGATTCTCTTTGTCTTATCTATTTAATTAATCTATCTCTCTGTTTTAACTAAAAGCTTTTTAATTTTCTTCAAAATTGGCCTTCCCTTAGGTGTATTTACATTTCTAATCAGTTATCCTCTCTTTTGTTTCCTTGTTGCAACTTGCCACTATGGATTTAAGTTTTCTATTCTATCAATTATTTCTATTTGTGAGCCATAAGTTCTTCCACAATTCTTCTTTCTCTTTTAAACCATTCAGGGACATCAATGGTGTGTGCTATCTTAGGAATCCACAGATCTTATTGGGTGCTGATAAATTTTCCTTTTTGTTGCTTTATTTGTTCATAGATGTTAGTACACTTTTACTGGGTGTGGAGTACACATTAGTTTTTGTTATTAATGTCTTCCTCCTTTGCTTTTCTACATATGTGTATACTCAAGGTATATAATTTTCTTTTCCTAGATATGTTTGGCTATCTTAGTCTTTCTTCTCTTATTGCTCACTCTCTAACTTCTCTTCTGACAAAGTTGTCATGGCATGTAGGGTTCCGGATTGTTTTACATGATATCTTTCTAGTAGTATATTCTCTAGGAATTGCATGCTCTGTTTATCAAGGATCACAGGGGTGTAATGGGCCAGGGAACTTCACTCTATGAGGTCTGATCAAGAGCATGTTCTAATCTGGGCTTTCCAGTATATGGGCTTTAGTTTGCGTCTGGGCATAAAAATTTCACACTTGGCCCTGAGTAGAATTTCAACAAGCAATTGCTGTTTTTATCTTCCATTAACTAGTTGGGAGACTTTGCAATTTCTGACTTAATGGTATTGCCCGCAGACTCCTATTCTCTCAACTCTGAGTCAGAGAGATTGCATTGTGACCTGTTTGGCTCCTTGAGTCTGGCTCAGGCATGCTTTCTTTTGAGTTAGAGCAATAGTACTGCGGCCCTGTTTTGCTCCCAAGTTTTGTCTCTGGGAAAGACACATCATGGCCTTTGGTCTTAGAGGCCAAGCCTGAGATCTCAATCCCTTCTCTGGAATCAGAGTGACAGTGCTGCCTCCCGATTCTGCTTGATCTTGGCCCACTCCTGTTCAACAGGAGGAGATATACACTGGTCACTTTTCTCTGGGTTGAATTTATGATGCTATGTGGGAAAGATGACACAGAGTGACTTTCCTTAAAATCACCACTCAATCCTGTCCTCTTTTGACATCTTTCTGGGAGTAGTTTCTGGGGGAGATGGGCTGTACTGCCTTCTCCTGCTCTGCCATCCTCGCTAGTTGTCGCCTCTCTATCTTGTTTCCAGTATCTTCTCCATGAAGCTCTGAGTTTCTTTCTTCATTCCCTCATCAATGCTTCTTTTCTTCTTCTGGTTCTCTATCGGGTATTGGTTCCTGGGAGCACGTGATTCCCTTTAGTGGCCACATGGATGTTCAAGCTTCTCTCCAGTTCCACAAGCAGCCTGATGTCTCTGTGTATGTCATCCTCTTTGTTACTCTTCTGTATCTCCACATGTGTTTGATTCCTCCTTTCATTGATGTGATCCTGAGGCAAGTGGAGAGTACAAAGCCAGAGCTACCCTTACACAGAACTGGAGTAGCTTGTACTCTTGTGGTGTGATTCTTTTTCTTTCTTTTCTTTTTCACCCAGGTTGGAAGTGCAGTGGCCTCTCATAGTTCTGATCCCATTACTTATCCACATGGAAGCTTTGATCTGTTTTATTTCTGACCTCGGCCAGTTTATTCCTCCTTAGGCAGCCCGATGACCCTTTGCTCCTGGGTGCTTACCATCTTAATAGTGGATTTTGTATGGACACCTGATCTGCTTAAGCTCTGTTGCAGCTCAGAACTCTTAAGTTCAAGTGATCCACCAGCCTCAGCTTCCCGGGGAGCAGGGATTACAGACTTAGGCCACCACGTCTGGCTTGTAGTGTGATTTCAAGGCATGAGCATTGCACTTTCATCTGCTCCTTGATGCCAGCACTGTCTTTCATTGGAGACAAAACCTTTGATTAAATAGCTGAAAATCAGGCTGAAAGTCCAAACAGCTTATAAGTATTAGAATTCCAGAGCTATAAGGTACTTTGGAACATACAATGTCAGAACTGAAAGGCACCTCAAGAGACCATCTTGTTCAAACCCCTCATTTTACATATAAGTTAAAGTTCTGAGAGGGGGAACCAATGTAACATACTGAGTTATTATATGATAGACTTTAAGCTCCATGAGGGCAAGGGCCATGTCTTTGAATCTTCTATTAGAAGAATTTTTTTTTCATATGCTAGATTAAATCTTATTAGGGCTGTGGAATAGAAAGACCCAAGTTCCTTTATATTACAGAGAATTACTGTGTATTCATGTGTTTGGTATCTGGGTCAGAGGTTCTATGGGTCTCCTGCTTTTTGCATTTTCTTTGTCCTTTGAAATCCCAAGAATGATTTCCCTTTTAGTAGAATTTGGTTAATAAAATGAAGGGGTCAAGGGTTCTTTTCTAGTGGGCATGTTCCTCTTCATGTAGGAATGGGGAAGGGTGGAAGGTTTGATGGACCACCTCTTAATTATCTATATATTAATTAGAGATGGATGTTCAAGGGAAGGACTGAATAATGAGCTCCTAAAACTATTTATTAAGCTGCCTTATCAGAATTTGGGGCCTCTGATCATTTGAGAGGGCCATTGACTTATAATATCACTTTATTGGTTATGATGCTGACCTAACCAATAAATGCATATAATCAATAAACTGACAATCTTAGCCCCTAATCAGTCTCTTGAGATAATTTTAATCATAACATCTACATTGCTTTATGCAGTTTCTTGAAAATAAATAATCAATTATAAATGCTTATTGAACTGAATTGAGATAGAGCACAATGACTTACATTCATTCTTGGGTGGAATAAACTTAGGACATTCTTCATAAAAGAGTTTGATTGGTGGTAGCCAGAGAGAAATATGAGGACTGTGGGTGCCTGAAGTATAGAGAATGTGGATATCATACAATTAAATTCAACACTGTAATAAGTACTGGGAATAAATGAAAGGCAAGAATATATCTTCCCCTAAAGGAACTTAGACTCTAATGGAATAACAGTAAATAACCCATCTGAAGTGAGTCCAGATGCACACCTTGCCATATTAAAATCTTATTTGCCCTATCTTAGAGCTCCTCATTAGGCGTTCAAAAAAATGAACCCAATTCTAGAGATATTCTGATGGAAAGGAAAGAGCCTTAGATAGGATGCTGGGATATTTGGGTTCCCTTGTACTGGACACATAAACTAGGATAAATCCTATCATCTCTCTAAAAGCGTTTCTTCAAATATAAAGTGACAATAATATTGCCTAACTATCTCCCTCGTGGGGTTGTTGTGAGTTTCAAGTGAGATAATTGAGATAAAGTGCTTCGTAAATCGTAACACTCTAATAATAAATGTTAGTTTGTTTTTCTAATCCCCAGTGCTGCCACCTGCTCACTGTATGATCTTGAAAAATGTGCTTCACCTTTCTGAGCTTCCATTTCCTCACTTGTAAAAAGAAGAATGTGGATTGGACCAGTTCTAAAGCCCCTTCCTCCTCTAAAACAAATTCTTTAATGGAAAACCATGTCCCTTTTCCTCCCCTGCCCTTCTCTCTCCACCCCAGTGAAGGGCTCCTGCAGAGCTCAGCCCCCAGGTATCCCTCTTGAACAGAAGCAGAAAAGGCACATGCTTGTCCATGGTAGATAGAGCATATGTACTGGCATGGGTGGGGTCTATTGGTTTGTATCTTTCTTTTTTTGCTTTGTGACATTACCAGCAAGGAAAGTAGTTCGAAGGGGATAATCTCTACCCTCTAAATTTCTACCCTCACCTTCCCCTATGCAGTTCAGGCTAATTTTTCATTAAAACATATTGAAATGGAAGCAGCTGGATGGCTCAGTGGATTGAGAGCCAGGTCTAGAGTCGGGAAGTCCTGGGTTCAAATGTGGCCTTGGACACTTCCCTGGACAGGTCACTTAATCCTCATTGCCTACTCTTTACTGCTCTTTTGCCTTGGAACCAATACACAGTATTGATTCTAAGATGGAATGTTAGGATTTAAATAAAAATATATTGAAATAACACTCAAGACAATTGACTAGAGGTTCAATCTACTGATATCACTTCCTGGACCCCTGAGTACTATATGAAGAAATGATGAGTATCTCTATGTGCTTTCTGCCATTTAGTAGGCAGACCATGATGGACAACTCAGGCAAGAGAGCTTTGCTGAATCGAGTCAACTTGGAATGTTCTTAGTGCCCTGGCAAATTTAATCTTCTTTTGTTAACTATTTAATGACATATAAGTTTCTTATTTCATTCCAATATCACACATAAACTTCTAGGATTTTGGTCTGAGTCAGGAGCAGCACAGAATGGGGAGGTAGTTAGTAGACCATTCAGTAAAGAGGAGTAACTAGAAAATGATTTTGGAAAGCAAATCACAAACCTGATATGGAGCCAAACTATGGTAGTGATATTGCATTCATCTAGTGACATATTATGGCTTCCTTTATGATAAAAAGCAAAGCAGTTGATTAATCTTGATAATTTCACTCTTCAAAAGATGAGGGAAGTTTTTGGGGGACCTATTTATCTGGATCTGACTAATAAGGAGGGGCTGGCTGCTGCAGTATGAACAGTGAGAATTTTGGAAGGACACGAATGTTCTATTTTAGAATTCCAGTTAGAATATTATGGGTAATCCAGGATTCCACTTACTTGCATCCTAGATTTTGAAGAGAAGACTTCAAACAATTCAGAAGGAAAATAGATAGAATTCTTGCCCTAAGGTTTCAGTCAGCCCAATGGGAATGGAAAGCTGTGAGGAATGAAATTCTTACCCTGTAAACATGAGCAATTTGATGAGGAAGAAAGGAGATATATCTAAGGACTATAATGGGAAGACACAAGAAGTTTAATACCTAATGTAGATTTTTGGAATACATGTACAGAAACTGGAAACAAGGGCAGATAAAATAAGATGAATCCAAAGTGGTGACATAATCATTTATGAAAAGTATCAGGAAGACTAAAGCTAAATGAGTGGAGGCTGAAATGAAAAAGGGCTTTTGTTTAAAACTAGAGGGAAATCCCCAAATTGGGGGGGGGGAATTAAAAAAAGACCAAATCTATCCTTCTTAATACAGATTTATCTAGGGATCAATGTATAAAATTTTGTTATTTATAAAATATCATCTTATTTATAATCTTTAGAATTTACATACTCATTCTAAAGTCTTTAAGTTTCTCTCAAGCTGCACTGTCTTCAGACTTTGTGGACAAGTTATCAGAAAACTGCAAGTTTGGGTCCTTGTTGGGTATTTGCTCCTTAAATCTTTTATACCTTCCCTCTTACTCTAAAAATGGTGTGAAAAAGTTTTTTGAACCTCTAAAATTCTCTTTGCTAATAGCCACTATTTTAGATACTATTTAGAATTATTCCTTTGTAAGTAAAATTCTCATGGATTTTCTATGCCAACAATAACCATTTTGCAGTATCAGACTATGGTGTTTAGATCTATCTCTACTCAATATTTATTTAAAATGTTATCTAGTTTCCTAGATTACAATTTAAAAATGAAATAGGATGAACTAAATATGCCTTTAGGCTTATACACAATTGTAGGTATCCTTTCCACATCATGACTTTCTCCATCTCAGTTTCAGTATATTTTGGGTCAGCATAAGAAATTAAATGAGAATTTTGTGGGAGTTTTGCCAAAGCTGCAGACTATCAGTGAAGACCAGCAGACAACACAGAAAAATTTTAGAAACTCAGAAATACATCAGATATAAATATAGTATTGTATGATAGCAATATATTTTATCTTTTAATCCCCATGAATATACACAATTTCACCTAGTGAAAGGAAAAAAAAATCAGGCTTCTTCTCTGGTAGGAAGGGAGGGCCAAAAATTTTTATGCAGATTTTTTCAGATTGCTGGGGTACCTCACCCAAACCCCTGAGCTATGGAAGGGATGTCTAAACAGATGTTATACTACTTGAATATATATGTGTGTATATGTATATGTGTATATATATATGTATATATATATATATATTTGAGACGTTTTGATTTTTGGAGAAGAAATTCCAACTCTCGATTCTTTTCACTGAATTTAGTCAAAGTTCTCTGTTCACAAGGCAATAACTTCAACATCTCCCTGATGACTTATTCCTTGCAAAAACAAGTGAGTCTTCAGTGTATGCAAATGACAGAAATTTTGGATAACCATCCATCTAATCTGTTCTTCCCAATCTAATTCTATTGCGTATATGATAACTATAATAATAAAAGTATTTTCAGTAGGTATAATAAAATAAAAGTCATTGAAAAAGAGGATAGAAGAGAATTAAGAATCCTAAATCTCAGAAGAAGGAGGAGGAAAAGGATCTTGTTTCCAGGAAAAATATCCAATATCTTAAAAAAAACAAAACCCTTGCCTTATAAGCACTTTGAAACCAATACTATGTAGTGATTCTAAAGCAGATGGATGATAAGGGCCAGGTAATCAGGGTTAAATGACTTGCCCTCCTTCCCCTGCAACTCCATACCCCACCCCTTGAAACTGTAAGCAATCTCATATAGATTTTACATGTGCAATCAGGTAAAACATTTTTCCATATTAGTCCTTTTGTGGAAGGAAGCTCAAAAAGAAAAAAAATTAAAGAAGTGAAAAAAATTGCTTGGATCCAGATTCAGACTCAGTTCTTTTTCTCTAGAAATAGATCTCATTTTTTATCATGACTCCTTTGGGATAGTTTCAGATCATTGTATTGCTAAGAATAGCTGTTATTCATAGTTGTTCACTGTAAAGTATTTCAGTCACTATGATAATGAACTCATGGTTCTGCTTATTTCACTATACTTCAGTTTGTAAGACTTTCCAGGTTTTTCTGAGCTCTTACTGCTTGTCATTTCTTACAACACAAAAGCATTCCTTTACAACAATATACTATAACTTACTCAGTCATTCCCTTATTGATGGATATCCATTCATTTTCCAAATCTTTGCCCCCTAAAAATAGCTGTTTTAAATAATTTGGTAGATATAGTTCCTCGCCCATCTTTTTTTTATCTCTTTGGAATACAAATCTACAAATGATATGGCTGTGTCAAAGAATATGTACTGTTTTAGAAACCTTTGGGCATAGGTCCAATTGCTCAGCTGAATGATTGAATCAAGTTCACAATTCCAATAGTGCATTCATGTCCCAGTTTTCCCATATTCCCTCCAACTTTTATAATTATTTTTTCTGTCATAATAGCCAAACTATTAGGTATGGGGTGGTACTTCATAGTTGTTTGAATTTGCATTTCTCTATTTAATAGTGATGTAGGGCATTTTATGTATGTCTATAGAGAACTTTAATTATTTTGTCTGATAAACTGCCTATTTGTATCCATTGACCACTTATCAATTGAGGAATGTCTTTTTATATATTCAACTCATTTCTCTATGTATTTGAGAAATGAGGGCTTTGAAAAATTAGAAACTTTTAATTTTTTGCACTGTTTTACAATGTTATAATTTCTGTGTATTACTTTCCATCCTATTTATCCCTGTTTACTTTCTGAACTCTACTTCCCCCAATTTTCCCTCTTTTATATCAGCCTCTCTACCCCCTTATCCTCTTCTCCTCCTACTTTTCTATAGGGAAGATAGCTTTCTATGCCCAATTGACTGTGTTTTTTCTTCCTTCATTGAGCCAATTCTGATAAAAGTAAGTTTCACATTCTCTCCTCCACATCTCCTTTATCTTCCCCTTCTTTGAAAATGCTCTTTAAGGTGCAATAAATTATCTCATTCCATTTTTCACTACCTCCTCCTCCCAATGTATTCCTCTTTCTCATGCCTTTATTCAATTTAATTTTTTATATTATCCCATATTATTTAACACACACCCTTGCTTTTTGTCTATGCATACTCCTTCTAGCCTTAATAATGACAAAGTTCTTTGGTGCTACAAGAATCATCTCCTGATGCAGGGATGTATGCAGTTTAATGTTTTTGAGTGTCTTGATTTCTCTTTCCTGTTTACCTTTTTTTGTAATTCTCTTGAGTCTTGTATTTGAGAGTCAAATTTCCTATTTCTCTGTTATCTTTTCATCAGAAATGTTTGAAAGTCCTCTATTTCATTGAATATCCATTTTTTCCCTTGAAGGATTGTGCTCAGTTTTGCTGGGTAGATGATACTTGGTTAAAGTTCTAGCTTCTTTGCCCTTTTGAATATTATATTCCAAGTCCTCTGTTCCTTTAATGTAGAAACTGCTAAGTCTTATGTTATCCTAACTGTGACTTCATAATAATTTAATTATTTTTTTGCCTACTTGTAATATTTTCTCCTTGACCTAGGAGTTTTGGAATTTGGCTATAATATTCCTGAGAGTTATCCTTTTGGGATCTCTTTTAGGAGGTAATCAGTGGATTCTTTCAATTTCTATTTTGTCCTCTGATTATAGAATATCAGGGCAGTTTTCCTTGATAATTTCTTGAAATATGATTTTTAGTCCTTTTTTTTTTGATTGTGGCTTTCAGGTAGTCCAATAATTCTTAAATTTTCTCTCCGGATTTATTTTTCAGGTCAATTGTTTTCCCCATTTTCTTCTATTTTTTTCATTCTTTATTTGATTTGATTTGATCTTTTTGATTGTTTCTTGATGTCTCATGAAGTCTTTAGTTTTGACTTGCCCAATTCTAATTTCTAAGGCATGATTTTGTTGAGTGAGTTTTGTACTGCTTTTCCCATTTGGCCAATTATACTTTGTAAAGAGCTCTTTTCCTCAGCAAATTTTTGTAGCTCTTTCTCCAAACATCCAATTCTGTCTTTCAAGAAGTTATTTTATTCAGTGCATTTTTGTATATCTTTTTCCATTTGGCCAATTCTGCTTTCTTTTCCTTTAAAATATTTTTAAATCCTTACCTTCCATTTTAGAATCAATACTGTGTTTTGGTTCTAAGGCAGAAGAATGTTAAGGGCTAGGCAATGGAGGTTAAATGACTTGCCTATGGTCACACAGCTAGGAAGTGTCTGAGGCCAGGTTTGAATCCACAACCTCCCATCTCTGGGCCTGACTCTCAATTCTGAGTGACCCAGCTGCCCCCATTCCATTTTTTAAAATGGTGTTAATTTTTTCAGTATTTTTATGCCTCCCTTATAAAACTGTTGATTCTTTTTTCATGATTTTCCTATATCACTCTCATTTCTTTTCCCATGTTTTCTTCCTCCTCATTCATTTGATTTTTAAAATCCTTTTTGAGCTCCTCTATTAATTCTTTTTGGGGTTGAGAAGAATTCATATTTTTCTTGTAGGCTTTTGATGTAGCAGTATTGATTTTTTTCTTCTTCTGAGTTTTAATCTATTATGTCACCAAGATAACTTTCTATATTTTTTTTTGTTTGCTAATTTTCCTATCTTTTACTTTTATTTTAGTTTAAGAAACTGTTAAAGATGGGCTCTGAACTGTGGCAAGGTGAACACTGTTCCAAAGTTCAGGTTCTTTGTGCAGTTGCTTTCAGAGCTGACACTGGGGATCTATCTGCTTTCAGTTATTCTAAGGTGGTATGCTGGTGTTCTTCTTCACCCTGTGACTATACCCTAGGACTGTGACCCAGTTCTGCATATGGGTATTGTAACGAGGGTCTTGCACCCAGAGCCAGTGAAGGAACCTCTGTAATGTCCTGAACAATTATCCAACCTCCCTTAACATCTGTAGTGCAGAGTTCTTGAAGCCTTTGGTGATGCTTCAGCTATGCCCAAGGCTTGTTGCCTCAATGGAGCTTACCATGGCATGTTGTATTCTGCCTCTACCTTGGTGCATTATATCCCCCATGCTTGCCTTCTTACTTGCTTTGAGCTGAAAAAATTATTTTACCACGTCTTTTTGTGGATTGCAGCTCCAGAATTCATTTTGGAGGGGTAATTTGGTAGAAATCAGATGGGGCCTTGTAACCTTCTCTGTCATCTTGGTTCTGTCACCTCCTGTCATCTCTGGTATCTATTGTTAATGAGATAATTCACAACCATTTACCTTTAACCAATTCAGATGCCAGGCCTGAATGAGAACTGAATTAAAAAGAAAGAACTGGCTAAATCTATATTAACTAAATTGATGGAGGTGATTTTTGAAAAATCATGGAGAAAGGAAGAAGGGATGTGCCTTAGAAGTCAAAGATTCTAAATTTTAGAAGAGAGAGAAGGAAAAGGCTCTTATTTCCTGGAAAAATCTAGAATGCATTGTTAATGAGATGGTTGGTGAATATTTATAAAGGGAGGTGGTAGTTACTAGGAGTCAGCATAATTTTTATCAAGAACAGGTCCTCTGAGGCTCAGCTCATTTAGGGGCAATAGATGGAATCTGAGAAGAGGCAGATTTCTGCTCACTATGAGGGGAAATACTTCAACATATAGAGATATCCTAAGATGGAATGGACTGCCAGAGGAGATAATAAATCAAACAGTCTGGATGAGCATTTTGGAAAGATGATATATTTTTTTAAAAAAAGCATCCTGTGGGATGGAGGGGGAAAAAAGAATGAGAGTTTTGGACATAGCTAACATGAGAATTTGTTTTCTTGGATAAGTATATTATATTCTATTACGTATTTATAAAAATCACACATTAAAATATTTTATGTTACATATTATGTCATAAGTAAAAATAAAAATAAATACCTTGCTTTAAAAAAGAAAAAAGAAAGCATTCTGTTAAGAAAGGAGTTAGATTGAATCACCTCTAAAGTCCCTTATGGTTTTGAGGAGCTGTCCTGGTAAGCCTGGCTATATGATACTAATCCTACCTTTCTTTTTCCTCCAACTGAGGTTCAGCTGTGGACAGCTCCTGGTTAAGTACCTGGTTCTCCCTTCATGGGAAATGGATTTCTGAGTGTCAGTAGAAACATGTTGGGCTAATTGATTATGAAAGCTAGATTTCAGGCTACAAATTCAGTGCAGAAGTAAAAATGGCCTTACTCCATAGCAATCCAAATACTGCAAGCTGAGAGCCTGCTTGTCCCATTTGAAGAAGCTTACAGTCAACATCTTGGGCAGAGGAGTATTAAGAAGTCTCTGTTCTGAGGAAAAGGAGGGGGTTTCTTTTTCTTTGTATTCTCTTATGACTTCAAAGAGTCATCTTCAAAAGCACTGTGATAAAAATTCTTCTTCTTTGGCTTTCAAGTTAATGGTTCCCTTCACCTATAGGGCATGCAGAACTTCCATTTGTATAGCACTTCACAGCCTACAAAAAAAGCTCTTTTTACAAAACCCCTGTCAGGATAGGTTATGCATGGAATTCTTCATTTTGCAGATGAGACAATTTCTGCCTATGGGAAGTTAAGTAAATTGCCCAAGATCATAAAGGTATATAGGATCATCTGGATCACAGATGATCATAGGGTCACAGAATCATAGATTTAGAGTTAGAAAAGACCTTAGGAGTTATCTAGTTTAATTCCCTCAGTGTACAAAAGAGGGAATTGAGGCCCCACGTAGTGACTTGCTCAAGTTCATAGCATAGTAAAAGAATCAGACTAGAACTGTACTTTCATAGCAACCCTTTTGTTTTCCTTTTTACTTGTAAGGATATTGAACATCCCAAGTTTACATTTGAAAAAAACTATTTCAACCACCTCCTTTGTCTGGGGTATCTTGCAGAGCCCCATCACAGGAAGAAGGCATTCCTCACATCTATAGCCATACATTGCTAAGAGTCAAACAGGGCTTTTTGACAGTTGGCTGAGAGTGGGACATGGTAGCTAAAAGAGTAAGTGGAACCTTCTTCATAGTTTAAGGATCTGCAAGTTCATCTTTGTGAATATTTCCTCTCCCCATGTAACTCACAATCAATCTGTGCCACAGGCATAGTAACAGAAGTCTAGTGTTGTGAATGGGAGAGCAGAGTCCCACTGAGTCTGGAGAAGGCATTTCTAACTTTTTAGCAAGATTTGGCTATTATGCCCCTTGAGTGTTATTGCTCTCACTGAAAGCTTTGAGTATTTACTGCAACACCCATAAATGTATTAACAACAACAGCTACAACAACAAACCCCAAGGATTGGATTTTCTGGTGTAGAGAAAATGGGCATCTGAAAACTACTTCAAATATGCCAAGGGCTCTGTAATTTCATCAATATACATAATAATAACATTTATATAGTACTTTTAAAGTTTGCAAAGGACTTTATATATACTATCTCATGTAGTCCTCATGTGAGGTAGATTCTATTATCCTCATCTTAACCTCTGTTGACCTCAGTTTTCTCATCTGTAAAATGAGGATGATAGCCTCTACTTCCTAAGGTGTTATTTTTTAATTAATTCATTTTATTTAGAATATTTTCCCATGGTTACATGATTCATATTCTTTCCCTCTCCTCAACCCCCCCCCCCATAGCCAACACGCAGTTCTACTAGGTTTTACATGTATCATTGATTGAGACCTAGTTCCATATTATTGATAGTTAGACTAGAGTTATTGTTTAGTGTCTACATCCCCAATAATATCCCCCTCAACCCATGTGTTCAAACAGTTATTTTTCTTCCGTGTTTCTACTCGCACAGTTCTTCCTCTGGATGTAGATAGTGTTCTTTCTCAAAAGTTCCTCAGCATTGTTCTGGATCATTGCATTACTGCTAGTCGAGCAGTCATAGGCGTTATAAGAGTTAATTTGATAATTTAAAAATACTTAGTTCCGTTCCTGACATATAGCAAGCACTATATAAATTTTATCTATTATTATGATATCCTCCTATAATCTTCCCATTTTAAGAACTGTGCCTCACTGTGATCTAACTTCCTACCATAGGTGCTATACTCTAGATGGTATATTTTGCCTGCTGCTAGTCACAGCTTTGTTCTACTGCTAGATACACCTAGAAGATTTAGCTCACTTTTGACTTCCAAAGCTTAAGTATAGCATTAGCAAACTGGAGTTTATCCAAAGGTTTGCTGATAAAATGTTTAATAACCAGCTCTCCAAAGGAAAAAAGATACTGAACCCACTTTTAGCTTTAACATTAACATTTTCCCTGTCTCTTTCTAAGTGCAAACCATCAACAAAACAGTAAAGCATGCCTTGATTTGTAGCATTTGCTGATTTCTGAAGCATAAATGCCATCCCTGAAATTTAAACAATTGGCTGTCCAGAGCCTGTTTGATTTGGCTCTAGCACACCCCTGAGTGTATTCCAAGTAGAGTAACTTAGACAGTTTGGAGATTGTAGAGAGTCTATTTTACATAATGAATGTTTAATAGATCTGGGGACAACTGGCTTGGAGAAAAAGACTTTGGGTGGTTGGAGATAGAGTAGGTAGGGAAATGATCACTAATTCAAATATATGAAGGATTTTCATGCAGAAATGAATGTCCATTCTATATTAATCCAGAGATAGAGTGGAGAGTGAAGAGTGGTACCGAGCAGTATTAAATGCATTGAATTTGGATCTGGACGCAAATGTCACTTATCTATGTAATCTCAAGCACATTGGCTTATCCTTCTGGGCTTCAGTTTTCTCATCTGGAAAATACAGGAGTTGGACCAGATAGCTTCCAAGATTCCTAGCTCTAAATCTGTGAACCTGCCATGGGAATGAAGTTACAGAATGTTACAGGGTTCAAGTTTTGGATCCATGTAATCAAGAACTGTTTGCTGATTTGAGATGTTCAACTATGAAACAGGGCAAGGAAGACAGTGAGTTTTCTGTTACTGGAGATTTTTAAGCAGAATCTCTGTCTGACTACATATTATTTCTGGAGGTGTTTGTGTGCTTGTGTGAGAGAGTGGGGAAGGGAGGGAAAGAGGGGGAGAGAGAAAAAGAGAGAGAGAAGGTAAGGAAGAGAGATGGAGAGAGAGAGAGAGAGAGAGAGAGAGAGAGAGAGAGAGAGAGAGAAAGAGAGAGAGAGAGAAAGAGAGAGAGAGAGAGAGAGAGCTCATTCAAGTTTTGGACTAGGTGAAATCAGAGATACCTCCTTACTCTATGATTCTGTGATCCTTTGATGGCTCACATCCATCTAGTCAGTCCTAATGAATTCCCATCATGCTTTTCAGTTGTTTACAGCCCTCACTGTTTCAGTGACTGTGCCTTCCCTTTTGTGATAAGGGGTGGGTAAAAGGCCCCTGGCAGGAGGATTCCCGTAAAGACTTAACATTTTTATTATAGCATAAAAAAGTCATCATGTTTTATCAAAATCATCTTACCTCTGCTACAGAAAGTGAATATTGGGGGAGGGAATTGAAATCTCTAGGACTTCGTTCTGCTTTGCCTCCCAGGATTAGAAAGCCCTGTGGATAAGCTGTGAGAGATATTTCAAAACAAGTTGCACAGTATTTGATGGATAATAAACCCAGAGCCTCAAGATATGTAAGCTATCCAACACTCAAAAGAATTTACTTCTGAAAAACAACTGCAAAGACACCACCAAATAATAGTTGTCCCATTCATAGCTAAAAACCTTTCCCTACATCCTATAACTACAAATCAATAAACAGATACTTCTCAGGAAGTTAACTTCTTCCTTCATGGAGGATTGAAATGGAATACTTTAAAGTGAGATGATTAGCTATCAAATGTTTGTTCTAATAAAAAAAATGATGTGGATTTTGGATTAAGTAGATATGGCAAAACAAACAAACAAACAAACAAAACCCACAACAGATCATAGATTTAGAGTGGGAAAGGACTTTAGAGGCTAGCTAGTCCAACCTCTTCATTTTACAGATGAGAAAACTGAGGTCCAGAGAGGTCAAGTGACTTATCCAAGGTCACAAGGAAAGTGGAAGAACTGAGATTCAATCCCTTTTCCCCCAAACAGACTCTTGTTTCCAATGTTTAAATGTTTTTTTGAAGAGTTTTGCTTTTTAAATACATTCTCTAATTCAATTCAACACATTTGTCACGTACATTGTATGCCCTGTGGTCAGGCACTGGTGAAGGAAAGAGGGATATGGCACAAATCTTGCTCTTACGGAGCTCACAATCTAATAGGGGAATAAAAGAAGGAAATAAGCATCTAGCAACCACTTACTGTGTTCCAGACATTTGCTAAGCATTTTTTTTAACAAATATTATCTCATTTGATCTTCACAACAGCCCTGGGAGGTAAGTGGCATTATTTTACATTTGAGGAAACTGAGGCATACAGAAGTTAAGTGACTTGTCTAGACTCACACAACTAAGTGTCTAAGGCAGGATTTGAGGAGATGAGGAAACTGAGACAAACAAAATTAAGTGATTTGCCAAGTGTCTAATAATAAGTGTCTGAGGTCAAATTTGAACTCAGGAAGATGAATCTTCCTGACTCCAGATCAGGCATTCTATCTATTAGGCCATCTAGCTGTCCTAGTTAATTAGTTAGGATGTAGTAATTTTGGGAGGTAGAGTGCAAGTCATTTAGAGAAGATGAGTTCAGAAATAAGAATGGCGAAATGGAACAACCCAGGCACAATGTTGGAGAGGTCCCTATGAAAACAGTGGAACTATTGTGAAAACAACTAGTATGAAGGCATAGAGAAAAAAAGCCAAAAGAGACTGATATAATAATAATAGTAGTAGTAGTAGTAGTAGTAGTAGTAGTAGTAGTAGTAGTAGTAGTAGTAGTAGTAGTAGTAGTAGTAGTAGTAGTAGTAGTAGTAGTAATAGTAGTAGTAGTAGTAGTAGTAAAATGAAATTTATAAAGCACTCTATGTGCCAAACACTAATAACACAAATAATTATTTTATTTGATCCTTACACTAATCCTGGGAGGTACATGCTATTATTTTGCCATGAGGAGGCTGAGGCAAATAGGTTGTGACTACCCTAGGCTCACACAGCCAGTAACTGTTTGAAATCAGATTTGAACTTAGGTCTCCCTGACTCCAGGTCTGGCAATAGATCTATTGTACTATATAGCCGCCCCAAAGTAAGTTATTTTAAATTATATCCTCTAGAAAATTATTATAGTCAGTGTGTTAGGCAATGCTGGAATTCTACTGATAGGGGTTGTCAAGACCAACCATAGTGTTCTGGAGAAACAAAGTATACTATAGCAACATTAAGGTGATTGTGGAGGTCAACAGATTCAGGAAAATCAAGAGTCCCTATCCCCCAGTGATGTTTTGTTCTCCCCCTTCCTTTATGTCAATTTTCTTTGGCTACCTGTACTTCCTTGCTGTGAAAATTAACAGAAGCCTATCATTCCTGTTTTTATGTGTTTAGGAGAGAGGATATCTCTGAGAGATCCCCCTAATTTTTATGGGTCTTTGGATTGTGGCAGTGATCTGACAAATTATCTGAGGTGAGAGCAATCACTGGTATTGCCTATGGTAAGTTTTGGCTCTAAGTCCTTTTGGTTGAGGAATTCAGAAACAGAGTCAGTAGAGGAGGTGACAGAGTACAATGAGGAGCCCTTGGGAAGTCTATGAACAGTGTGAGGACACCAGGCATACAGTAGGCAGAAGAGAAATGGAATGTGGGGGGAAAACCCAATAACAAAACAAAGATTATTTTAGTAGATTTCATAATATTGCCAAGGATTAGTCCTGGAAGCCAGTCTCCAATCCTTATGTCAGTCAATCTGTATCTTTATCTATAACAATTACTATGGAAGATGGATTATTCAGAAAGTAAAGAGCTATAGACTGTCCTTCCTCCTATTTATTTGGAAACCTTATTTCTGGTGTAGCATCTCTCATCCACCAAGTTTCTGCTAATACATTTGCTATATCGCTGGGAGATTGACACCCAAAGATGTCTAGTGGTTTGCCCAGGGTCATACTATGAGTGGGTAGTTCTGCCAACACATAATCCCAAATCTTCTTGGCTCTGTGCCCTAGGCTCTAACCACTAGATCAAGGAGCCACTTTTAAATTGGAGGTCAGCAGTAAACAGCTTCAGAGTAGCAAAAGAGGAGTGCTTTATGTACAGTGGGGCCACAAGCCATTAACTGTATAATCATGAGTTGTGATAGTGGACTGCTGAGCTGCCATCATTTTCCATGGCATGGCTGGTTACTGCCCAGTGACTGTTATTTGTAATATGCATTCCACAGTGGTGTCCAGAGCCCTGGCTGCATTTCAGGAGAGTTCAGTTTTCCCACCAAAAATATGGTGGAATTTCATACTGTTGGCTGTAGCAGGACTTCAGGAAGTTCCAAGATGATGGCTAAGGCAAGAATGGAATAACAATGATGGATATATATATATATATATNGTTCTGCCAACACATAATCCCAAATCTTCTTGGCTCTGTGCCCTAGGCTCTAACCACTAGATCAAGGAGCCACCTTTAAATTGGAGGTCAGCAGTAAACAGCTTCAGAGTAGCAAAAGAGGAGTGCTTTATGTACAGTGGGGCCACAAGCCATTAACTGTATAATCATGAGTTGTGATAGTGGACTGCTGAGCTGCCATCATTTTCCATGGCATGGCTGGTTACTGCCCAGTGACTGTTATTTGTAATATGCATTCCACAGTGGTGTCCAGAGCCCTGGCTGCATTTCAGGAGAGTTCAGTTTTCCCACCAAAAATATGGTGGAATTTCATACTGTTGGCTGTAGCAGGACTTCAGGAAGTTCCAAGATGATGGCTAAGGCAAGAATGGAATAACAATGATATATATATATATATCTCCATCTCCCTCAGTGGGGGGATATATATGAAATCACTTTCTAGTTTACCAAGCACTTTACAATTATATACTTTTTTATGTGATTACTACAATAATCTAGTGAATGTGTTACAACCACCTGCCTTGTTAGTAAGAATATTTGTCATTCTCAATTTACACAAGAGAAAACAGAGAAACAAACACCCAAAGAACTGAAATGATTTGCCCCAGGTCACACTAGTAGGAAGGAAGGGGAAAAAAAGAATTTATTAAGTACCTACCATGTGCCAGGCACTATGTTAAATGCTTTATATGTTTTATTTCATTAACTAATAAAGAACTAATAGTAACTTGCAGGGATTTGAATGCTGATCTCCATACTCCAAATCCAGTACTCTTTCCACTATACTATGAAGCCATGATTTAATTTGATCAAAGTGTTCTTGCTTAGCCTTGTCGTTTCTTGATCTGACCACACAACCCTGGTGAGCCTCAGGGTGGAGGTGGGTCATCAAAGCCATCATTGGCTATAAATATAGCTTCATCTATGATGGAAAAACTCTTAAAATGACTCAGCAGCATGAAGCACTACCCGGCCATCTGTCAGGATTTCCAAAACAACACTCTGAAAAGGCCAAATGACCACAATATACCTAATTTGTCAAAGGCCACAAAAATCCATCTGCTAAAGTGGCACATTATAGGAGACTGGTTTATAAGCTGTGAAGTATGTGGACCCTCTGTGTCTAGACAATGAATTAAGGGCAGCAACAGGTCCACGCATTACAAATGAAGTCTTGTCCCATTAAGCTGCAGGCTGAGTACCTAAGACAACAGCTCTTAAAAATTACCATCCCTTCCATGCATGGGGAACATGGACTAGGAGATTTATATGTATTGTTGGTTTTCCCTCAGCATGTTATACTGAGTCACATCCTAGCCATATGAAAGGATTCTCCTGTGGAGTTGATTCATTCATCTACTCAATTCAATAGCATCCTTCTATCATACTGGGCTCCAAATACAGAGTACCCTTGGATATAGACCATGCCCCTAAAATGGAAGGAAAAAAATACACATTTAGCTCTCTATTAAATAAAAAAGGTGACACTGATTGTAATTGCACTTAGGTTTTATGGAAGTCAGATTTGGAAAAATTACAGTCTATATTCAAATCAATATGTTATCTGCTTTAATAATAGCAGTAGTTAACATTTATATAAGTACTTTAAGGCTTGCAAAACATTTTACATATGGTATTATTCTACATGTTGGAGCAATATATAAAGATAATGGTAACATGGTTCCTACCTTCATGGAGCTGAAATACAGCTGGATGGGTTACAATCCAATGCTTAGCACAGTGCCTTATGAATAGAAAATATTTAAATGATGTTTGAAAAATTATATTGAATTAGACTACTATTATGCAGATTAAAGCATGATGAGAATATGAGAGTTTTTAAGAAATTTTCTGTGTAGGAGGGAGGCAAAAGCTTTATTGTCTAGGACAGTTAGAGAAGGCTTTGGGGACACTTCAGTTAGATCTTGAAATACTGGTAGGATTTCAAAGGGCCCTAGTTTTCATATAGGAGGATGGATACATCAAGAAAAGAACTTGTACTGAGACACAGCAATGAGAAAGGACTTATATGAGATAATGAAGATCAATTCATTTCTGTTGAAGTCTAACATATGATGAAGATGGTCATCTTTTTTGTCTCATAAAGAAGGCAGTGATGGTGGTGGTGGTGGGTAAAACTAAGCTATTGAAAGAACCTAATTTGGGGGCAGCTAGGTAGCTCAGTGGATTGAGAACCAGGTCTAAAGATGGGAGGTCCTGAGTTCAAATCTAGCCTCAGACACATCCTAGTTGGGCAAGTCAAGTAACACCCATTGCCTAGCCTTTGCCACTCTTACCCTTACCCTTAACCATCACCACTAGTCCAACTTGGAACTAGTATACAATGTACAGCATTGATTCTAAGATGGAAGGAAAGGTTTTTTTTTAAAGAAAGAACTTGACCCAAATTAAGTACCTGAGCTATAGTCACAATTTATTGGGAAGCTGATGGATATACTGGAAAAAGGGTTGAATTTGAAGCCAGAGGACCACTGTTCAATACTTGGCTTTGCTATTAACTGACTATATGATTTGGGTAAGTCAATGTACTTCTTTGGGATTCAGTTTCCACATATTTAAATGGTAGGTTTTGACTAAGTGACCTTTAAGGTCTGCCTCCTTCCACCTCCAAAATGATGATATTATGATAGATACAAATTCAGTTTACTGTGGGGCAATGAATTTTTCAATGTTGAGTCAGAGGAATTAGATGCAAATTCTAGTGCTACTATTTTATATCTGTGACTTTGGATAGTTCTTTCCCCTTCTGGTCTTTGGAATCATAGAATTTCACAAATGGAATAGACAGAGTAGTCATCAAGTGACAAGTCACACTTGAAAAAGAAATACTTTTTTGACAAGCAATCATTCAGCTCCTACTCAAAGACATCCAGTGAAAGAGAACCCTTACCTCCCAAAGCATATTCCATATTTGGATTGCTCTGATTGTTAGGAAGGTTTTAGCTCATTTTTGCAACTTCTATCCTTTTTGTTCCTAGTTCTTCCCTCTGGAATAAAGTAAAATGATTTGAATTCCTTTTCTATCTGATAATTCTTCAAATAATTGAAGACAGCTCTCATTTCTCCCCTGAGCCTTCTCTTTTTGAGATTAAATAATCCCAGTTCTTTCAACCAGTTCTCTATGACATCAATTCAAGGCCTTTCCCTGTAGCAGTCACCCTCCGTAGGATGCTCCTCAGGAAGCTCTTCAACTTATTAATTGTCCTTCCTAAAACATAGCACCCAGAAATGAACATACTACTCCTGATGTAGTTTCATTAGTATAAAGTAGGATTCTTACCTCCATATTACAGAAGCTATGTCTCTCTTAATATAGCTAAGGATTATATTAGCTTTCTTGGTTATAGTTTCACAGAGTTGACTCATTATAATGAGCGTGTAATTCACTAAACCCCTCGTTATCTTACTGAAAAGAACTATTTTCTAGTCCCATATCTTTAATATTAATTTTGATGTTGATTTTTTAAAAATTCAAGCTTAAGAATTTTCTTCCCTCCCTTCCTCCTTTCCTTCCTTTGTTCCTTCCTTCGTTCCTTCCTCCCTTCCTGTCAAATTTCAACTTATCAGCTATGTCAAGATAATTTTGATTCTCTCATATTGCCTATTAGTTGCTCTTCCTAGCTTTGTGTCATCTGCAGATTTAATAACCATGTCTTTGATACTTTTATCTAAATGATTGATAAAAGTGTTAAATAGCACTGGAACGAATCCAGATTCTGGGTTTGGCCAAAATCCACTGAATTTGTCCTTCAAAATTGTTGTTAAACTTTTGATGACTAATCTTTGGGTGTGCAAGTTCAACCATTTCAATATACTTTTTCATAAAATAGATTTTATTGATATCTCTAATTTTTACATTGCCTACATTTTCCTCTGTTTTTCTTCCTTTTCATCTCCTAGAGATTATTCCTTGTAACAACTTCCTTTTTAAAGGAAAAGAGGAAGAAGAGAAAAAAAAATCAGTATAACCAATACACAAAAAAACTGATGTTAAATTCCGTCTTGCGACCCCTACCTCCATAAAAGTTTTGAGAGATGTGTATTCTTGTATTTCTTCTTTGGAGCTAAGTTTATTCTTTGTAATTTAGTAACATTCATTTTTTATTTGTTTTGTGGCTGTTCTTTCCATTTACATTGTTGTAGCAATTGTGTATATAGTTTTCTTGTCTTTGCCTATTTTTATTAGTTCATGTGAGTCTTTCCATAACCTTCTGTATTAATTATATTCATTATTTCTTACAGCATGTCCATATGCTACAATTTGGCAACTCTCAAGTGATTGGCATCTACTTTGTGTCTTGTTCTTTGCTATCAAAAGGAGTGCTGCATATTTTAAAAATTTATTAATAACTTTCCTTGGAGGCATATGCTTAGTAATGGAACCTTTTGGTCTAAGAGTTTTAACCACTTTATTTGCTCGACTCTAAATTTTTTTTCCTTTCCTTCCTTTTGTTCCTTTCTTTCTTTGACAAATAAGTTTAAGTGACTTGCCCAGAGTCACATAGCTCATAAGTGTCTGAGACTGGATTTGAACTCAGGTCTTCTTAACTCCAGGCCCGGTGCTCTATCCATTATGCCACCTAGCTGACTCATCCAGAATATCTTTTCAGAATGTCTGGACCAATTCACAACTTTACCAGCAATGTATCAGTGTGTTTATTATTCCGCAAACACTGCAACATTGACCATTACCATCTTTTCTTATCTTTGCCAATTTTCTGGGTATGAGGTCAGGGTTATTTTGAGATGCATTTCTCTTATATTTAGCGACTTGGAGCATTTTTTCAAATGATTGTTAATAGCCTGCAAATGTTCGTTGGAGAACTGTTTGTTCATATCCTTTGGCCACTTATCTCCAAATCCACCTAATTAATAGCATGAGAGGCTATCAAATGCTTTGCTAAAATCTGGATAATTAATCACTAGTCTCATAATCTACTGATTTAGCATTCTTATTTCTTTTTACTTAAAAAAGAGAGGGGGTTAGACTAAACTGTCCCTTACTGCTTTAAAACTCATGACTCTGATGTAGAGATATTTAGCATCTCTCATTTGCCCTAGAAAAGATCACTTGACAGTTATATTTTATGATAAGTAAATCATTATTTATTGCTTTAATACAAAATTGGCAGATGTGTCTGGGAGCTCCTGAGAGTAAACAGATCATAACACGTAAAAAGGAGAGAGGGGGTATGAAACACTGCCAGAATGGGTTGTTAATAATGAACCCTTCCAGGAGGAGGTTCTCATAATTTGGTAGACACCCTCTGTGTCTGTTAATATCTGTGCCAAGAAAACAAAACACTGGAAGGGAGCCAAAGTTCCTCCCCAGGGCACAAAATAACCCCCAAAGGGCTAGTTATTCGGGCCTTTTTGGTGAGTTGCTTTTCCAGAAGAGGTGTAGCAATAAGACATAAAGTTTAGGAATAA
This sequence comes from Gracilinanus agilis, assembly GCF_016433145.1. Taxonomy (NCBI): domain Eukaryota; kingdom Metazoa; phylum Chordata; class Mammalia; order Didelphimorphia; family Didelphidae; genus Gracilinanus; species Gracilinanus agilis. The sequence goes on along the minus strand of NC_058131.1, from coordinate 386,258,534 downwards.
AGACCTAGAAGCATGTCCTAGACATTTAAAAAGATGTTGGTGGTTAGTAAGTAATGTCTCTGGGAGACAGTATGGTATAGTTGTAAGGATTGTAGTTTAGAAGGCATGGGTTGGATTCCAGTCTCTACCATTTGCCAACTGTAGGATCTTGGTCAATTCATTTAACTATTTTGAAATTCACTTTATTTATTTGTAAAGAAGGGGGTTGGATTAGATTATCTAATTGTTTCCAACTCTAAGCTCTATAGTAATTTGTTTTTTAGTTGTGTTTGAGTTTTCATGACCCTATTTGGGGTTTTCTTGGCAGAGATCCTGGAATGGTTTGCCATTTACTTCTCTAGCTTATATTATAGATGAAGAATTGATGCAAACAGGGTTAAGTGACTTGCCAAGGGTCACACACTGAGTAAAAGTCTCAGGCCAGATTCGAACTCCAGAAAATAAGTCTTCCTAATGTCAGGTGTGGCACACTATCCATTATGCAACCTAGCTGCCATGCCCTAGAATCCAAATTATAATTCCATAGAGCAATGAGGAAGCCAGTAAAACATGCTTTTTTTCATTTTTTTGGTTTCCAATTTCACATTAGAGATAACCTTTGTTTAAAGGCTAGCTGATATTTGAATAGCCATGATAGCATTCTTTTTCCCACGAGGGTATCTCAGACTATTGGGTGATATGTGGATTCTTCTTTCCCTGATCTCACAAGTATCCCACTAATGCCACTTTCTCTTCTTTTGCTCAGGAGGATGGTTACTCTCTACTGAAGACACTCAGGGTGCTTAAAAAAGGACTGTACTGGTCTAGTGTGCCATGCCTTATTTCCATTCTTTCCTGATCTCCATACAATTAGCATTTGATATTTGAAATGCTAGTCATAGTTTACATTCCCATTTACGGTTTATGGTTCACAAAATACTTATATACATGGTCATATTTGACCATCATAACAATTCTGTGATGTAATATAATAATTCAATATGAACTGTGAAGTGAAACAGTCATTTTGGAGAGCAATCTAGAATTATGCTCAGATATAAAACTGTGCATACCCTTAGACCCAGCAATACCACTACTAGGTTTGTTTCCTAAGATGATTAGGGAAAAAGGTAAAGAACCTAGCTATTCTAAAATATTTATATCAGCACTGTTTGTGGTGGCAAAAATTTAGAAATTGAGGGGAAACCCATCAATTGGGGAATGCCTAAACAAATTGTGGCATATAATTGTGATGGAATACTACTATGCCATAAGAAATGCTGAGCAAGTTAATTAAAAGAAAAACTATGGAAAGATCAACATGAAATTATGAAGAGTGAAACAAGCAGAACCAAGCGAACACTATATATAGCAAAAGAAATATTGTTCAAAGAATAACTTGTGTACATCTACCTCCAGAGAGAGAACTGATAAATAGAAATGAGCAAAATATGGATTTATATGTACACAGATCTTGTCAAAAATGAATTCTGTAGTGTGAGGAGGAGAGAGAAAGGGAGTGAAATAGTTCGGAATTTTAATGTAACAAACAAACAAATATATTTAAAATGATAAAAATAATGTGATGTATAAGTATTATCAGTTCCATTTTACAGGCAAGGAAACTAAAGCCAAGAAAGATGAAGTTACTTGTCCAATAACTGTCAGAAATGGCAATCAAATCCCATGTCTCTTGGGTCCAAGTCTATCTAACTTTATTACTACTTTTTCCACTCTTTATCAAGTACCTATTAGTTTTTATGTATTAATACATGTGTTTATATATTACTTATATTTTTATATATTTATAGATGTATATTTTGCCTCTTCTGATAGATAGTAAGTTCTCTGAGAGCAAATTGTTTCATTTTTGTCTTCATGTTTCTTAATATGAACTAAATTACAGCTTGGCACATAGAAGATAATCAACAACTTCTGTCTTATTGACTGACCCTTTACATTAGAGACCATCCTTCCCACATGGCCATTAAAAACAGACAAGTACTAGATACTGATAGAGAAAGGCCTTACGCAAATCGTTTGCCTTTTCTATACCTCTCTCTCTCTCTCTCCTCTCTAAAGTGAGGCCATTGTAAAGGATAATTTCTGCGAATATTATTTCTAATCTAAGATAATTTCTAAGATCTATCTCAACTTTAGCTCCTTTCATTGATGATTATTTGCTTCCTGATAAATGACTTTGACCTCTGATGTTCTTTTTTTTTAAAAAAAAATTTTTTTTAAACCCTTAACTTCGGTGTATTGTCTCATAGGTGGAAGAGTGGTAAGGGTGGGCAATGGGGGTCAAGTGACTTGCCCAGGGTCACACAGCTGGGAAGTGGCTGAGGCCTGATTTGAACCTAGGACCTCCTCTCTCTAGGCCTGACTCTCAATCCACTGAGCTACCCAGCTGCCCCTCTGATGTTCTTTTAAAGAACCGTCCTGCCTATTTCAGATTATATTTTTCTATTCCCTTCATTTTGTGATATTTTGTAGCCAAAAGGTTCTGAGAAATCCCATTATTTATGCCCTTAAAAATCCTTTCCTTTCATCTTAGAATCAACACTGTATTGGTTCCAAGGCAGAAAAGTAGTCACACAGGCTTACACAGTGAAGAAGTGTCTGAGGCCACATTTGAAGGCAGGACCTTTTGTCTCCAGGTCTAGCTCTTAATCCACTAAGCCATCCTAGCTGCCCCTTACCAATGCCCTTTGTATTAGACCACACAGTATACTGATGGCTGCTAATGGGGCTACTATTTTGTTTTTGGCTCCTTTCCAATGCTCAGGATCCTTCTTATTCCTGATTTCCTTCTTGCATTTCCACATTCCTCGTGCTCCCGTGAAGCAATAGTCTTAGGATGTGATTGAATGAGATTGGGTCACTTCAGTCCTAATTCTGCTATTTCATCTCTCCAGTCTTCTGGAGAGGCAAACATAATGACCCAGTGGTGCTATGATCCATTTTTTCATAAAGCTGATACCATCTCTTTCCTATCTGCTAGAGAATTTGAGAAGGAGTTTGGCATAATGGAAAGAAATTATGCCTTAGAATCAAGAGACTTCTCTTTTAATGCCAATGTAAGGGTGAAAAGGGGATTTTATGGGTTCAATATATTAAAAGATGGTCACCAGAGGATTGAACTATTATCAATCCTCAGTTAAGAATAATCTAAAATAAAAATTGACTTTTATGGAAGTTTATTTACATGAGAGAAGAGAGAGAGGAAGTAAGGAAATAAGAATCTATGTCACTAATTTATCCAGGTAGATCTTAACCCTCAGGGTTAAAGGGCCTGAGGCCCGGAGGTGAATGGAGCAAACTTCATTCCCAGAGTCTATAAAAGAAGGTTCTTAATAGAAGTTCAGGAAGAGTTAGTCTTTAAACTCACCACGTGGAACAGTCTCAGTCACTAACCAGCAAAGCTCCCTCAGGTCACCTTCTGAAAAACCAGAAGCCTCTCACTCACTCAACTCCCTCTTTTTAAAGGGGTCACCCATGCATCACCTCCAGTGCCCTCCCTTGGCCTGCGTATCCAATCACAACAGATGATTCTCACAGAATGCCTAGGGGGAGGGTCAGTCAATTCTGATTCATCATTCACTCCAGCACACGTGGGTTAGGACCTCCAAAGATTGGATGTACTTTCATCCTTGGTGATCAAATCCAAAGATGGGTAGTGTAGACTTAATCCAATTATCACACCAGTTCCATCATTTACTACTTATGGGTCCTTGGGCAAGTCTCTTTTCTCTGAGACTCAATTTCCCCATCTATAAAATGCAGATAATAATCCTTAGACTACATACTTTTTCAGTCTTGATATAAAGTATGTTTTAGTGCTTAAAATACTCTTATCTATATGTATGTTACATATATATGAGATATGCATATAAATACAATATATATAGATACACATACATATATATATTATGTATTTGTGTTTATATATGGCTCATAAAAATCATGCTATTTTGTTCAAAAAATCTTTATTCATCTCTAGGATATTAATAAAAAGCATGTCTTGATCAACTTGATAAACTTATAGGATGATCAGTCTTTGTTTTGGTACTCTGATTGACCCTTTCTAAGGAGCCTCTGAAGACCTTTCTTGGTGCCTCATGCAGGATGGGTCTTAGTGATTAGGGAACAGATAGTGAGGTGACACAATGGATAGAGTGCTGGACAGGGAGTCAGAAAGATCTGACTTCAAATGAAGTATCAGACGCTTATTAGTTGCATGACCCTGAGCAAGCCACTTAATCTCTCTCTGTTGCCTCCTTTGGGAATAATAATAGCATTTACTTTCCAGGGTTGTTATGTGGATCAAATGAGAAGATGTTTGTGAAGATTTTTACAGATTTTTTTTGTTATTTTAAAAAAATTTTTATTTTGAATATTTTTCCATATTTCACGTTCTTTCCCTCTACTCCAAGCCCCCTTTTAAGCCCCCCCAACCAACGCACAATTCCACTGAGTTTTACATGTATCATCTATCAAGACCTAATTCCATATTATTGATATTTGGACTAGAGTTATTGTTTAGTGTCTACATCCCCAATAATATCCCCATTAAGCCATGTGTTTAAGCAGTTGTTATTCTTCTGTATTTCTCCTCCCACAGTTCTTCCTCTGAATGTGGCTAGTTTTCTTTCTCATAAGTCCCTTAGAGTTGTCCTGGGTCATTACATTGCTGCTAGTACAGAATTCCATTACATTCTGTTTTACCACAGAGTATCAGCCTTTGTGTACAATGTTCTCCTGGATCTGCTCCTTTCACTCTGCATCAATTCCTGGAGGTCATTCCAGTTCACATGGAATTCCTCCAGTTTATTATTCCTTTGAGCACAAGAGTATTCCATCACCAGCATATACCACAATTTGTTCAGTCATTCCCCAATTGAAAGGCATCACCTCATTTTCCAGTTTTTTGCCAACACACTAAGTGCGGCTATAAATATTTTTGTACAAGTCTGTTTATCTATGATCTCTTTGGAGTACAAACCCAACAATGGTATGGCTGGATCAAAGGGCAGGCATTCTTTTATAGCCCTTTGAGCATAGTTCCAAATTGCCATCCAGAATGGTTGGATCAATTCACAACTCCACCAGCAATGCATTAAATATGTCCCAATTTTGCCACATCCCCTCCAACATTCCTTACTCTCCCCTATTGTCATTTTAGCCAATCTGCTAGGTATGAGGTGATACCTCAGAATTGTCTTGATTTGCATTTCTCTAATTATTAGAGATTTAGAACACTTAGTTTTTACAGATCTTAAAGTGTTATCTTACAGATCTTAAAGATATAAATAATATCGCCATCCTTATCATCATCATCTCAAGTTTCTGTGGGACAAAAATATCACATTGTTTATAAAAACATGGTCTATTACTGACTTGGGCATTTTCTTTTTTTGCTTTTTTCTGAGCACAGGTCAGAGACTAGAGAGGACTTGGATCCCTGGGAGGAGGATATTTGCAAACATAGCCAATTATAACAAACCCAAGTTCAAGATTTCTGGAGCTTGGTTTTCTAGAAAGAGGAGGAAACTTCCTGGATAGCTGTAGGCTCTCAGGGAAGATTGTGTATGTGGCCTTCTTGAACTTAAAGAGAATCAGGGGAATCAAATACATTTACTGGGGAATGAAAGATCTAGGCATCCTCATTCACTATTGTGGTGAATGATTTGGACAATTCAGTGATGAGGACAGTGCTTATTTGGCAACTTCAAGTATTTGACTCTTCCAGACAAGTCCAAGGCCATAGGATATTATAAAGAAAGTATTTAAGGATATACATTTCTCCTCGAGACTAGTTTGGCTTCATTCCAAAAATGTTATATCATGGAATTGTTATCATTTTCTCTTATGAAATTATCTGTTGTTTCTATGATTTGTTCTCTGACCCTTCCTTTCTTTATAATTATGTTATTTAGGAAAGGGAAAAAATCTATTTCTACAAAAATATTTATAGCCGCATTTTTTTGTGGAGGTGAAGAATTGGAGATTGTGGGGATGTTCATCAATTGGGGAATGGCTGAACAAGTTGTGATATATTGTGAAGATGGGATTAACTCTACCTTGCCCATTTTTAGATTTAATCAGGAGAAGTGTATACACCCCACTTCCACTTGAGTAGGGGAGGTCTGTAACCCACCTGTACGAAAATGGGTGATGAATCAGAATCAACTGACTGCCCTTTGGGGTAAAACTTTTGTTGTAATTGGTACACATAAAATGGGAGGAAGGCACAGGAAGTGATGAAAGGAATGTTGGGATGCTCTTTTTTGCCTTGAACTAGACCCTGGAGGAGCTCTGGCTGAGGACCTTGGACTGCTCTCTTTTTGAACTACCATGTGGGTGAGTGAAAAAGACTGACTCCTTCCTGGATTTTCTGAAGGGACTATCCTCAGGAGAGGCCTGCCTTTTTGGGAGAGGCTTTGTGGCTGAAGCACTTGCTTTGTTCATCATCAGGCCCTTGGATCAAGGCTGAGGCCCCCCTGCCTGAGGACTAATTAGCCCTACCTGGGTTGAACCAGGGGCCAGAGCAAAATACTTAGCATATTAGGTTAGATATCTTGCTCTATCCTCTCTCTGATTTTCTTCTTTTCACTCTCTCTTCCTATTTGTAAATAAACTACTATAAAAGTCATTCTGACTTGAGTCTTTCATTTGGAATTAAGTACTTAATTCCTGGCGATGCTACTCTTAAAATATTCAGTCCAACCCTAATTTTTACCCTTTACAATATGATTGTGATGGAATACTATTGTCTTACAATAAATGAACAGGATGGTTTCAGAAAAACCTGGGAAGACTTAAGTGAACTGATTTAAAGTGAAATGAGCAGAGCCATTGTACATAGTAATAACAGTATTATAATGATCAACTATGAAAGATTTACCTACTCTTTTCAAAATAATGATGCAAGACAATTCCAAAGGATCCAAAATACTATCCACCTCTAGGAAGAACTAATGAACTCTGAGTGTGTATTGAAGCATACTTTTTTCATCTTCTTTATTTGCTTTTTTTACATGACTAACATGAAAATATGTTTTGTATGACTTCACATGCATAATTGATATCATATTGTTTGTTTTCTCAATGAAGGTGACTGGGGAAGGTGAGAGAGAGAGAATTTGGAACTCAAAATTTAAAGAAGTGAATGCTAAAAATGGAAATGTTGGAGGTGGAACAAACATAGAATATAGAAGCAGCAACCTGGCCAGATTCTTCTAACTTCTCTTCAGATAACTTTAAAATGACACCTCAAATTAAATTCTTAAGCAGGAGAGCCAAAAAAAGATCAGAGTGTGATATTTTTCCAACATAAGACAATTTGGGCAGTCAGCAGGCAAGGTCTGGGACATTGAGAGGAAGGCAAATCTGTGGCAACACTGGTTCATGGCCTGGGAGGTACCTATAACTGCAGCAGCAGCAGCAGCAGTGTCCTGAGCTCTCGGCCCAGAGATAGTAAAGAGGTGAGACATCTTGTAAAAAGAGATCATAGAAACCCTTTTTTGGCACTAGGTACAAGACATGACACTGTCTAGCAACTCTATTATCCATATATAGTTGTGGGTTGCAGTTCTAGAGAGAAATGCTCATTTTTTTGGTCACAAAGGAGCAGGAATATAGTTGTTTCAGATAGAGAAAAGAAAGAACACTTGTTTCAGAAGAGCAGGGGACCTGGTAATAGTTCCATGGCAAAGAAGAACTCTTATGATTACTCACAAGAGAGCAGGGTTCTTAATCACAGTTCCAGATTCAAGAAGAGCAACAACATTTGTGGCAATAGGGGAGCAGGTGATTTTCCTGAGTAAAGCCCTGAGTGCAGACCAAGAAGGCAATAACCACACTTCTTCCCAAATCATACCACCTTGGAAGCATCAAAAATTATAGACTCCCAGAATTGGCTCTGAAAATAGCAGTATGAAAAACCCTGAAGCTTGAGATAATGCCTCCTCATCCCTAGGTGAACAGAACCTAACTTTAACATAAAGTTTAAAGTCAAGTATTAGATTAAAATAAAAACAAAATACAACAACAACAAACTTAACTATTAAATACTACTATCACATCAGGGAAGAAAGACCAAGACACAACCTCAGAAGAAGACAACAATGTAAAAGCAGCAACAAGTAAAGTCTCAAAGAAAAAATGAAATTTGGACACAAAGCAAATAAATGAATTCCAAGAAGAGTTAAAGAAAAAGATAAAAGTGATGGAAGAAGTTTTGGGATAAGAAAGGAGAGCTATGCCAGAAAATTATGAAAAGAGAATTAACAGTTTAGTAAAAGAGGTACAAAAATGCTAAAAGAAGTATTAGGGAATCAGGATGAAGAAAATAAAAACTTGAAAAACAGAATTGGCCAAATAGTAAAAGAGGCATAAAAAATTCACTCAAGAAAAGCATTTTCTAAAAATCAGAATTGACCAGATGGCAAAAAAAGTACAAAAACTCACTGAAGAAAACAATTTATTAAAAATTGAACTGGGCAAGTGGAAACTAATGACTCTGTGAGATATCAAGGAACAATAAAACAAAGTCAAAAGAATGAAAAAAAATAAAGGGTAATGTGAAATATCATATCAGAAAAATAACTGATATGTAAAATAAATCAAGAAGGTATAACTTAAGAAATATTTGGTCTTAGGTTCAAATCTGGCCTCAGACACTTCCCAGCTGTGTGACCCTGGGCAAGTCACTTAACCCCCATTGCTCACCCTTAACACTCTTCCACCTATAAGCCAATACACAGAGGTTAAGGGTTTAAAAAAAAGAAATATTTGGCTATTTAAAAGCCATTTAAAAAAAAGACTACATAGTATATTTAAAGAACAATAAAGGAAATTTTCTATGATATTTTATATCCACAGGGCAAAAAAGTAATTGAAATAATTGAGAAAATGGAATTCATACAAGAAAGCCATGAAGGCAGGAGGACAAGGACAAAGGCCAAAGGTCATTAGAATCCTGAGAGAGGGCAGTTGGAAAATTGCAAACAGTCTTGGGGGTGGGGCAGGAAATCTTGTCTTGGACTCTGGACAGAGTGTAAGCTCCCTGGGAGACTCTTTTTTTTTTTTAAACCCTTAACTTCTGTGTATTGGCTCATAGGTGAAAGAGTGGTAAGGGTGGGCAATGGGGGTCAAGTGATTTGCCCAGGGTCACACAGCTGGGAAGTGTCTGAAGCCAGATTTGAACTAGGACCTCCTGTCTCTAGGCCTGATTCTCAATCCACTGAGCTACCCAGATGCACCCTCCTGGGAGACTATTAAAAACAAGATATCCTCACAGCCATTGCCCTTAACTATTCAAAGAAGCCATTTTCCTGATCAGCTGTCATCCTTTACCTAAGAGAATCTGAGTGAATTGGTTAATCAGCCAGTTATCTTGAAGAGGTCACCCTTTGAGGAACTAGGCCAAACAGAAGATCCATCTCATATGTTCCAGGAAGCCTAGAGACTACAAATTTTCCTTGATTAGCCTAGGGTAGCCATTGAAATCAGGACAGAAAGGGAGGGTCAAGCCAGCCCATCTGAGCCGGGACTGAGAAAACTTGAACAATGATTCAATACCTACAAGTTAGGGACCTCCTATTTTCCTCTTTCCCAGCTTAGTCATTATTACCCCATTTAATAAATATTTCATCAACTTAGTGAAGCAGTCAGATAAATCTAGAGAAAGAAAGAAAGGAGATTGATGGGTGAAGGGTTATTTGGAGAGACAGTTCTACAAGGCCCAGGTAGAGCCAAATCCTGGGTCGACTGTCATTACTGTCTATCTGGCATGAGTTTCATAACAGAAGGTATACTGAGGGTGACTAGGTTAAGCCAAGCCCTAGTCAACCGATAATTCATTACCCAGTGGTGTCCCTGTCTGGTACAGACTTCTGTACCCCTTTGCCTCCAAGCCATTCTAAACAGGGTCAGAGAGAGCCATTGCTCTCTGTCTAGAAGGGAGAGATACCCTGACAAGTCAGTTAGCAGAACAACCTGACCAGTCATTTATTCCATCATCCTAAGAGTTCCTCTACCTTTTAACATAATCAACCAATCACCTTCTGAAAAGAAAACTCCCAAGAATATAATAGCCAAATTCCAGAGCTCCTAGATCAGGAAAAAAAAATTGCAATTAATCAGAAAAAAATAGTTCAAATATTGTGGAGCCATAGTTACAAGGCAAAAGAGTTAGATTTACAACTAAGAATAATTTACTCAGCCAAACTTTGTATAGTCTTTTAGGGGAAAATGGATATTTAATGAAATAAAGGACTATCAATTATTCTTTAAAAAAAATTTTTTTTAAACCCTTAACTTCTGTGTATTGGCTCCTTGGTGGAATAGTGGTAAGGGTGGGCAATGGGGGTCAAGTGACTTGCCCAGGGCCACAGCTGGGAAGTATCTGAGGCCATATTTGAACCTAGGACCTCCTCTCTCTAGGCCTGACTCTCGATCCACTGAGCTACCCAGCTGCCCCTTATCAATTATTCTTGATGAAAATACTGGAACTGAATAGAAATTTTTACATTCAAGCACAAGACTCAAGAGAATAGTGAAAAGGCAGGAATGAAAGAAAAATCACAAAGAAATCAATAATGTTAAACTGTTTACATTTGATATGAGAAGATGAAACCCATAACTTCTAAAAACTTTATCTTCTTTAGGGCAGTTAGGAGTCTATATAGAAAGGAAGTGGGTATGAGTCAATTATGTTGTGATGATCTAAAAAATGAAGGAATGATAAAGAGAAATGTTCTAGGACAAGTGGAAAGTGAGAAGGTTGGGGAATATTATCTCCCACAAAAGATAAATGAAAGAAAAAGCTTTTATAGTGGAGGGGGAAATCAGTGGTGGTGACAGGTGTTATAGGTAATTTACAATTTATAGATAGGGCTTATTATAGTAAAAGCAGACAGACCAAGCTAAAACCCTGGCTGAGGCTGTGAGCATTCTAAACCCAGAATGTTCAGAGAGATTTGTCACCAGTGACTGAGAGTTGACAGTTTCTGCCTGGCTGAGTGTTGGAGGCTGTTGCATTTGTTCAGCTAAGACTGTGGACTATTTTTGGGATCTCAATAGAGAAGTTTGAGCTTCAATCAAGAACTAGGTAGAGTTTGGCTGCTTTCCTATTGTTGGTGGATGTCAAACAGAAAGCTCTTTACTTCCTAGCCTTCTTTTGATTAACTTGCTGTGTCAGAAGTGTTCCTGTGTCCAAATTACATCTGGATATCATCCTGAATGTGTTTTGTGAGATTCCCCAAATCCCCTTTCCCTCTGTAGCCCTGTCAGTGCTGGCTGTCTGGAGTTAGAGTAGTGTAGCCAATCCCAAGACAACATTCCTTTGGCAGTTGGTCATAGAAATTAAGATTTTAGCTAATCTTCTCCCTCCTTTCCTGTTCTTATCAAACATTAAAGAAACCTTTTTTAAACCTTCCTGGTAGTCTCCTTCCCAGCCATCAAGAACCCACTGAGTTTAAACAGTTTTCCCTAACTGTATTGATTTTCAGTTACTACTTGTTTCCTCAGCTAAGTTACATTGTGGTACCTCTCTCTAAGCAGCTGTGTAGCTATACTGGTGTTTTCTCACTCATTCCCAAATCATTTCCCCTTTTCCCTGAGTTTCTGTTAGTTTGTTGTTATTCATTCTTTCAGTTGGTCAATTTTTATTTTTCACAGGTAATGCTTGAACCTCACTCTCAAAGAGGGAAGAGTGTATACATGCACTCAGCTATGGAATTTAATCATTCAACAGGAAATGGAGATAAGAGGGGAGTGGTGAAAGGGAGGATGGATTAAAGGATGGAATGTTCAGAAGCAAAATAGACTTTTGATGAGGGACCAGGTAAAAAGAGAGAGAAAAAGATGAAGAGAAGAAAATTTGATAGAGGGAAATACAGTTTATAATCATAACTGTGAATGTGAATGTGCTGAACTTACTCTTAAAATAGATGCAGATTGAAGAATGAATTAGGGACCAAAACACAACAATATGCTATTTACAAGAGACACACTTGGAACAGAACAGACACACAACAAATAGTTGTAAAAGATTATATTAACCTTGTGTTTGACAAAAGTGAAGATCCAAGTTTTTGGAATAAGAATTCACTATTTGGTAAAAATTGTTGGGAAAAATGGGAAAGCTAAATATAGACCAATATCTTATTCACCAAGATAAGATAAAAATGGATACATGATGTAGGCATAAAGGGAGATATCATAAACAAATTAGAACTAGAAACATATTGCCTATTACATTTATGGAGAAGAGAAGAATTTATGAATAAACAAGGAATTAGAAAGCATAGTGAGATGTAAAATGGATAATTTTGAATACATTAAATTAAGAAGTTCTGTATAAATAAAACAAATATAACCAAGATTATAAGGAAAGTAGTATGTTGGGGAAGATTTTTTTATAGACTTTCTTGGATAAAGGTCTCATATCTAAAAAAAATATAGAGAATTGTGTCAAATATATAAGACCATGAACCATTCTTCAACTGATATTTGGTCAAAAGATATGAACAGACAGTTTTTGGATGAAGAAATCAAAGCTAAATATGAGTACATGAAAAAATTATCTTGATCATTATTAATTAGATAAATGCAAATAAAAACAACTCATATAATCTCTTGCCTATTAGACTGGATAGAATGATAAAAAAAGGCAAAATGAAAAATATTGGAAGGGATATGGGAAAATGGGGAGACTGTTACACTAAAGATTGTTGGAACTGTGAACTGTTCAAACTATTTTGGAGAGCAATCTGGAATTATGCTCAAAGAGTGATAAGGCTGTATAACTTTTGATATAGCCATAATGCTATTAGGTTTATTTCCTAAGGTGATTAGGGAAAAGGGAAAAAAACCTATATATCCTAAAATATTTATAAAATCTGTCTTTGCAGTAGCAAAGAACTGGAAATTGAAGGGATGCCTATTAATTGGGAAATAGCTAAATAAGTTGTGGCACATGATTATGATGGAATACTACTGTGCCATAAGAAATGACAAAAAGGTTAATTTTGTAAAGGCATGGAAAAATCTACACAAAATTATGAAGAGTGAAACAAATAGAAACAAGAGGATATTTTATATAGCAAAAGAAATATTGTTTGAAGAATGTCTTGTGTATGTACACCTCCAGAGAAAGCACTGATAAAAAGAAATAAGTAAGACATAATTTTATATATACACATATCTTTTTGCCAAATAATTCCTTCTCTCATGGGGAAAGGGGAGTGGGGGAGGGAGTTAATTAGATATTTTAATGTAACAAACAAATTAATTGAAAATATGAGACACTTGAAACAGAGGCACGCTGAGTTAACAAAAAGAGGCTAGATCAGATTCACTATGTTTCAGGTTATATAAAAATAGGCAGGGGTAGCAATCATTATCTCAATTATCTCAAAAAGCAATCAATATCACAAAGGCAAAAAAAAACACAATTCAAAGAGATAATTAGGAAAACTACTACTTTTACTAAAAAGCAAAATAAATTGTGAAATAACACTAAAATTTTTTAAAGAAATGATAACCGTTAAAGGAGTAATTTCTCAAATATATAGGGAACTGAGTCAAAGTTTTAAAAATAAGAGTCATTCAGAAAGGGATGGAGCCAACATGGTGGCTTAGTAGCAGCTAAAGCTGAACCCTCTCTCACTATCCTTCCAAACCAATCTTTAGAAGGTCCCTCAAATGATGAGTAAAAATAGGAAGAGTGAGGGGTCTCTCCCATTGAGCACAACTTGAGGGGTAGGCAGAGAGAGTTGATTTTCATGGGATAAGGGGTAACTGTAAGCAAAACACACAAAGGAGTGCATGCTGACCACACTGCTGCCCCTACCTACTTCACTAGATTCAGGACCTGAGCATAGGCCAACTTTGGTATGCTGGGACATGAGCTACACCAACAAAAGAAGACTTCAGATCTACCCATTGGAGTCACAGGCCCTGGCACCAGCAGACAGTGAGGTCTGGAAGTGCATTATGCTGGGCCCTTTCAAGCCTCCATGATAGCAGTGAAGACAGCCCCAGGGCAAAGTAGCTCACAGTGCCTAACCCTGCAAGCCAGCATAAGAGAAAGAATTGCCAGCAACTTTCAGAATTCCTAGTCCGTAGGTGGAAAAAGGCTAGGGAAATGAAGAAACAGAAAAAAAAACCACAACAACAACAACAAAAAAACCTTGAAAAAATTTACAGGAAAAAAATCCTAAAGAAATCCTAAAGAACAGAACCAACAGGAGATGGTGAAATCCAAGTAATCACATGCAAAATTAAAAAAAAAAGGCTCATTCACTAATTGGTAAATAGTCAAAAGATATTAAAAGGCTATTTTCAGATGAAGAAATCAAAGCTATAACTAGTCACATGAAAAAATGCTCTAAATCAATATTGACTAGAGAAATGAAAATGAAAGCAACTTTGAGGTACCACCTCACACATATCAGATTGGTTAACATAAACAGAAAAGTAATATGACAAATGCTGGATGGGATATGAAAAAATAGGGATTGTTAATAATAATAAATAATGAACTGTTGGTGGAACTGTGAACTGGTCCAGTCATTTCTGGAGAACAATTTAGAACATTACTCAAAAGACCCATTCTCTTTGATCCATTAAAATCACCATTAGGTTTCTATCTGAAAAGTTCAAAGAAGAAGGAAAAGGACTTATATGGACAATATTTATAGCAGCTCTTTTTGTGATGACAAAGAATTGGAAATTAAGGGAATGCTCTTTAATTGGGAATAGTTGAACAAGTTGTAGCATATTATTGTGATGGAATACTATTGTGCTATAGGAAATGATAACATGGACGGCTTCAGAAAAACCTGGGAAGGGATTCAGAGTGAAGTGAGCAGAATCAAATCATTGTACATAGAAACAATATGGTAATGATTATAAACTGTGAAAGACAGCTATTCTGATCAATACAATTGTGCTCCAAGACAATTCCAAAAGATTTAGGTGGAAAAATGCTATCCATTTCCAGAGAGAGAATTTATGAAATTTCAGTATAAATTAAAGAATAATTTTTTCACTTTATTTTTCTAACATTTTTTCTGACTTGATATAGAAATATATTTTGCATGATTTCACATTTAAAGTTGGTATATTACTTGCCTTCTCAATGGGTGGAGTAGGGGTCAAAGGAAAGGAAGAATTTGAAACTCAGAATTTAAAGAAAAATTAAATATTTTCCAAAAGAAAAAGAAAATGTAATTTGGAAATGTATAACAAAATCAATAAAAGTACAATGTAATAGAAAAAAAAAGATTAAGCTATTTAACCTCCATTTAAGGTTGAATTCTTTTTTAAAATTCTCCTTAACACTTATATTTTTTAATTCATTCTTTTAAATAAGAATTGATGACTACTTCTGCTTTTCTGCATTTTTAAATGATTTAAAATTCCCTCATGTATGGTTATTAAAGCAATAAGCTGAGAAATACATGAAATCCATTTTATTTCCTTTCACTAGTCACTAGAGCTCAATCTTGCTTAAATTTTATAAATTTCTCATCTGACCTTTAATTTTTTACTTGTTTACATTTTACTTAGAGATGTATAATCCCTGACAATAATTTCTTTATTGTATGTTTTTTTGTGTAATTTAATCAGCACTCCATCATTGGACTTTCTTTTGCCCGAGACTTCATTCCTAATTCTTTTCTTATCCTTAATCTCTTTTTTTTTTTACCTCTCCCTATCTCCACCTATTTCTTTGTTGTTTTTTCATATTAAATTCTTTGTGTCTATTTAACTTCCTTTCCCCGAGTTTCATGAGATACTTGTTCCTATTCAACCTCTGTTAATATATGCTTCTTCTGATATGCCCTAAGAGAAATAGTAAGTTCTTCTCTCTTTCTTCTTTTATTTTTTAATTTTAATTTTCTTTGGATTTACTCTCTGAAACTAAAAGTACAAGTACATGCTAACCCAAAATTTTGTTTTTATTCCCTTTTTGATTTTTGATGAAAGTGGGATTCCGAAGAGAAATGGTCTTTTCTTATATTAGGATATAAGCACTTAATAATCAATTAACTCCTTCAGATTGCTCAAATGAACTTAACCTTTCTAGGTTTTTCTTCTTTTTCACACACATTTCAAAGATTTTACCAAGTGGTGGCTTTCTTAACAATAACGTTTAAAAGTCATTTGTTAAGTTAAGGATCAATTTTTCCTTTCTCCCAGGATTCTGTTTGGTTTTATAGAACAAGTTATTTTTGGTTGTAAGATTTTTTTTTCCTTTTTGGTAAAGCAACATCCAAGATTTATTTTTCATCATAATTGATGCATAATTTTGTGTGATTCTGATTTTGTTTTCTTTATAGTTTATTTCTTCCTGGTTAAATCTAGTATATTGTTATTTTTTAACCTGTATTTATGAATTTTGATGATGATATTTCTGGGTGTGCTCAATTTGAGGTTTCTTTCAGGAGATGACATAGGGATTATGGATGATGTGGAAATTCTATTTTTATTGTTTTCTTTGCCTTCTGTAATGAATCTATACAATTTTCTTTTATTATTTGTTACCATAAAATTTCCAAGATTTTGTTTGGATATGACTTGAAAGAATCTAGTGATTCTTAAATTTTCTCTCCTTGTTTTCTAGGTTGGCTGTTTTTGATAACAGATATCTCACATTTTCTAATTTTTCTGCCTTTTGCTCTGCTCTAATATTTCTTTTTGTCTCAGCCAACTATTGAATTTTGTGCACTCCATTTCTATTTTTTTCAGGGTTTTGGCAAGTTAAGTAAGGTTTTCCACCTTCTGTTCTGAGCTGTTTTTTTCTTTAAGTGCTTTTGTTTCATTCTTTATCTCTTGTATAAACTCTTCATTTATTTCTTCCATTTACTCTTGTAGTCCTTGTGTGCAATTCATACTTATTTGTGGGTTTGTACTTGTAGTTATTGTAGAATTATTTTCTTCTAGGATTTTATATTGGATTCTCTTAAGTGACAGTATTTTTCTATTGCTTTGGGTGTTTTCTTCCATTTACTCAGCTCTTTAGCCTCAGTTTCATAATTGGGAAATTGATTTAGGACCAGAATCTGTCCTTTCCTACAATCTTAGATGGAGTGCCTAGTTCCTAGTTCCATTTCTAGCTTTAGTCCAAGAGTGATACATCACTGAATCAAGGTTAGAATTTATCCTTGATATAGATTGCAGGTCTCTGAAGATCTAAAATTCTGGATGATGTGGAAAACTGATTTTGAATTGGAATATTAGTGAAAAATCATTTTTCCCCTTTGCCAAGCTTCTTCGAGTCATGATAAAATAATCTCGTTTTAAAGCTACATACAACAAGTCTTTCCTCCAGGCTGTGAAACTGGATTGGATCCTCCCTTCTTTTGTCTAGATCTTTTGTCTTTGTTAAGGATAACAGTTAAGGGCATCTCAAAGGGCAGCTTTTGTTACATATTGGGTAGAGACTTGTTCCTCATTCATCTTTAAGAAAGAACTCTCTTAGGTAATGAAGTCAGTGGACTCTATTTCCCCTATTGGAAAGTATGGTGGTCCAGCCACATGGAGAGAAGGAAAGGGTATATTGGCATCCTCCTGAGATCTGTCTCATCTTGTGATGAAGTGGTGACGGAGGAACTGAGGTCTCTGATTCCATTTCCTGCATGTCAGTTTTCCAATCTAGTGGAGGGACTGTATGATGACATCAGAATGAGATACATAATGGCTGGTATGACAGGAAGATTCTCTCTTTTGTCACTGAGCCTGGCTATTTGGCTACTTACTATTACCTCTTTCTACGGTGCCTGCCTTCTGCTCCCTTTGAGTTCTGGAATATCTGTTTGGACTGCAGAGGGAGTCTATTAGCTAGTCAGAAATTTGGAGTGTTTTTAAAATTAACTATTAAAAAATTAAAACATACACACCCCAGAGAATTTCATTCATTTCAAGGAAATGGCTGCATCCTAGCCCCACCTCCTCTTCTCTGGTCTACATGGATCCCTGTCTGTGTTCAGATCCAGCTTGGAGCACAACTTTGCCTCCTTCTACAGTCTTATACTGGAATGAATAGCTGGACTTGGAGCTGAACACCAGCTCTTAGCCACTGATATAATTCACAGTCATTATAGTTTATAACTCCCAACCAGGAATTTTCCCTGACTTTGGTCCTTTTTCCTTGAGCACTCACCTACCAAGAGGTCTGAAGCTCCAGATCTCATCTCTTGGTGTGGCTCCAATTGACTTTGGTAGAGACTTCATTAACTTTACACTCTATCACCTGGAACCATCCTGATTAGGGCAGAGAAATTCAATGGTACTTCTCTTTGTTTTGTTGAATCTTTGTTTCATGTAGCATTCTTCATTTTTCCTGAGATATATCTTGGAGATTCTGGGCATGGGTACAAATTTTCATGCCTCCTTCTGGGGAGTACTGAATAGTATTACAAGACTGCCTACCTGTACATCTTTGGGGATACAAGTAGGTTTCACTAGAAGTCAGAGAGCACTTGACTTGACTAGCAACCCCATATTCATTTCTCTTATTTAGAATGCCCATTCACAACTTGGTTCTATGAGTCTGGGGAAAGGTGGAACTCACTAGAGAGAGAAGAAAAATGTCGTGATTGTTTATGGACTACTATGAATCCTTTATGACTTTTCTGCATTTTATATGGGGTAAAATAAAAGTTGTCTTGTACCCAGTATGTATATTGTTACCTTGGGTGCTTGTATAAGATTCAACAACCCTTTTATTCACATTTGTAGTGATCTAGACAGCTACTGTATTCAAGGGACAGTCTGAAATTTCAAAGAGGCAACTCTGGGTTGGATAACATGAGAAAGAGAGGGGGGTCAGGGAGACAGAGAGAGAGAGACAGAGACAGAGACAGAGAGAGAGACAGAGAGAGACAGAGACAGAGACAGAGAGAGACAGAGAGAGTGCCTATGATATTAAACCTGACCCTACCTTCAGGTTTTGGGCCACAGATTATTTAATTTTCTAAAATACCACTGTTATTTATTCATATTTATTCTCATAACAAAGAAAAATGTTCTAATGAGAGAAATTTTGTTTTGTCCCCATCACAGTACTTTTTACATCTTAAAGGGCAGTGGAAATGTAATAAATCATTAGCCATTGTACTAATGTGAGTTTTTGTTCATTATATATTCACCTTTACAAGATGGTTTCTAAAAAGGCCATAGGTCTAGCCCTGGAGGAGACTCCATAAACCCTTGAATCTAATCTTTTTAAGGTTTAGAGCCCAGGTTGATTAAATAACCTGTCCAACTTCAAATAGGTAATAAGGATTAAAGTTGGGATTTGAACTCAGATCCTGTGACTCTCAAGCCACTCTACCATACTTACTTCTTATCCTGGCTGAATCACTAATGTCTTACATATTTGGAAGTCACTTTTCCTTATTGAGTCTCTGAATTCTCATCTATAAAATGGGCAGGGTCCTAACTGAATTACACTATCTGCCTTATGGAGTTGTTGCTGATGATAAGATCCAGGGATATACAATGGCAATAAAATAAAATTTCCCCCAAAGACTTAATTATATATATTTTACCAATTGACAGTAGAAACAGTAAAATCATTTTGAAAAGCATAAATAGAAGTTATTAGTAAGGGCATGAGCTCCCATATAACATTTTTTCTCCAAGACACTTCTGAATATCAAGAGTTAGGCTTACCAGATTTTCTAAGTCACAGAATGGAAGGGAAGTGGCCTTTCCATTCCCTTCCCCCTCCTCCTCAATCCAGTATTAAGTTTGTTAAATGAAGCAGTCATTTTTAGAAAAAAATTTTGAGTTGAGAATAAATGTGTTTTGAGGGATAAGAACCAAGATTCCTGGGGTTTATTTTTGGCTCTGAAGGAGATGGCATTTGTAAAGTGTTTCACACAGTGCAAAATAATAGGACATAATAGGGGCATAATAAATGCTTATTTCCTTCTTTTTTCTCCCTACTGACAAAAGGGCTTCTTCTTGGGCAGCTGCTGAGTCAGGGTGAGATTTCTGCCTTTTGGCTGACTGGGGTCTTCTCGATGTATAAGAGAACTGAACAGCCCTTCCTTGCAGTAGTAGAAATAATACAATATATATTTGAAAAAGTCATGTTTTTATTCCCTTTTTGGCTCTGGAAATCAGAGTGAATGTAGTTCTCAAATGATCTATCATAGTTTTGCAATGCTGGTCCTTTCTAGCCAATAAGCAGTGGCAGACAGTACATCTACCTTCTTATGTGATAAAACAAAATCAAATTTAAGACACTGACTATCATAGGAGGTAGACTCCCAATCTCAGGAGATACTCTTGGCAGTCCTCAGGTCCAGGTGCTGGCCTTCGGCACCAAAGCCTTCTAAGACAGATGAAAATATATAATTTGTGTGTGTAGTGGCAAGGGAGCAGAGAAGGGACAGGGAGAAGAGGAGGAATGCAAAAAACAATTTTCCACGTGCAGGGGTCAAGTTTGGGAGAGGTTTATGTTTGCCTTTTTGGATAATTTAATTATCCAATTTACACAGCTCAGATTCAGCGTCTGGGCATTGAATAAAGGCCCATTTTTCCAGCTGGGTTAACAGAGATACGACAAGGTCAGTTTACTTATTTTGAACACATGCTGAGCTCTGAGAGAAGAGGAATGCTCCCCGGGTCCTTTGTTCTCAAATCATAACCTAATGGGAAAAGGGACCAGAACTCATTGATTATGCACAGTAATGGTATCTACTCTTCCATTTCCTCCTGGAAAAGAAATGGTATAGAGCTTGAAGATTTCGAAACAATTGGATCATGCTTATATTAAACAGGGGAATCCTGGGACATGAACTGTGAGCCTAGGGAGATCCAGGGAGAAGTATCTACAGGTTCAGTCTTTCCTTGTATGGAGGAATGTTGATAAGAACCTGATAAAAATCAATTTGATAAAAACAACTACAGACTTGAGAGAAAAGTTACCCACGTGGTGGAGACAACTTGTGTCAATCTTACAGGTAGGGTAACCAATCTTCTATGCCCACCAATCAAAATTTAATTGAGTTTAATTGATTACCATTGGAAATCACATGATGTAAGTTTCTCTAAGAAGTCAAATAGTTCTGCATAAATTTACTAATTTACCCTTAAGATGTAGTGGTAATAAGGAGAGTTAACAGAGGACTGGGTTTGGGATCCAGAAGACCTGGGTTCAAAATCCTGCCTCTAACACTTTGGATTTTCTTCTGGTTTGAACAGTTGTTGTTAAGTGGTTTCAGGTATGTCTGACACTTTATGACCTCATCTGGAGTTTTCTTAACAATGATACTAGAGCAGTTCACCATTTCCTTCTCCAGCTCATTTTACAGATAAAGAAACTGAGATAAACAGGGTTGACTGAATTAAACAGGACTTGGCCAGAGTCACACTGCTAGTAAGTGTCCGAGACCAGATTTGAACTCAGGAAGATGAGTCTTCATAACTCCAGGCCCAGTTACTATCCATTGGGCCACTTAGAGCTGTCCCTGTCCTGAACAGAATGCACATTAAATAATATAATCTGTTATAATGATAGTGTCTTTAGAGCAAGCATGGTTTTGTGTTTGTCTTTGTATCCCCACTTCCTAACAGTGCTTGAGGAGAGTACATACTTAATAAAAGCTTGTTAATTTTCCACTAGCCAATCTTCTTGGTTTCAATTCCAGAGAAGATCATATCTGCTTCAGGATAAGTTGGAAGCCTGAAATCTCTTCACCACATAGAATGATTCAGTTTTTGATGCTCAATACCTTTTTTTTTACTCCTTCAGTTGTCTCTCCCCTCTGATTGCAGGACAAGAGCAATAATTTCTTCCCAAATCATCCCTTTCTAGAGGACTCTGAGCTCTCCAGACTCTCTAATTACCTCTCCATGTTTCCATCAGCAGGTAATTTTGATTTTAACTACCCAGACTATCATGCTCCTGTGTCATGTTCTCTTTGGTGCACCCCTCCCTGTTTTTTAGCTTCCCTTTCTGTGCCAGGAAAGATATGGATTATATTATAACATAAGTGAATGGATTTACATTTTGTTGGATGGCAAGACTCAAAGGATAGTTGTTAGTAGTTCAGTGTCAAAATGGCAAGAGATTTCCAGTGAGTGACCCAGGGATTTATCCTTGGGCCCATAATGTCTACCATTTGTGTCAATGACTTAGATAAAGGCATACATAGAGTATGTTCATCAAATTTGAGGATGACCTTAAACTAGGAGGGATACCTAATATACTACAGGACAAAAACCATGATCCAAAATAGGTCTTGGTGGGCTAGAGCTTTGGATTGAATGTAAAAAGGAAAAATTCCTTAAAAATAAACATGAAATCTTCCATTTGTGTACAGAAAATCAGCTTTACAATTATAAGGTGGAGTTGTTCTGATAGGGATTGGGAATGCATTAGTGGACTTCAAGCTAAATAAATGTGCAATAGTGTCTGGCTATATTAAGTGAGTCCTGGCTTCCAGGAATAGGACAGTGATAGTCCCTATAATTTTCCTTTATCAGCTTCATGTGGATTCTTGTACCCACATCCAGGCATCATGGGTTTAAAAGAACATTAATAAATTTGATTGTCCAGAGGAAGGCAACCAAGATGATGAAAGACCATGTTGTATGAAGACAAGTGAAAGGAACTGGTCATATTTAGTCTGAGAGGAGAAGATTAAATGTGGATGGAAAAGGGAGCTGTTTCATAGAAGGGGATTTAGATTTTTTTCTGTTTAGTTTCAGAGGCTAGAACCAGGAACAAAGGATGAAAATGACAAAGAAGAAAATTTAGGCTTTGTGTCAAGAAAAACTTCCTAACAATTGGAGCTGTCTAAAAGGGGAATGGGTAAGAAAAGAGGTATGTTTCCCTTCCTTAAAGGTCATTCAGCCAATGCTGAATGCTGAATGACCACTTTTTAATATTATAATGAACATTCCTTTCATGTAGGGGTTGAACATGACATCTGAGATCCCTTCAAACTTTCCAGTTCTCAGAATCAATAATGCATTCATTTATTCAGGCAAATAACCAACATTTATTTGACATTATTCAAGTACCTACTCTGTGTCAGTACTTTTCTCTGCAATTTATAATCTTAGAAAATTACCTAGGGGGCAGCTGGATAGCTCAGTGGATTGAGAATCAGGCCTTGGGTTGGGAGGTCCTAGGTTCAAATCTGGTCTCAGATACTTCCTAGCTGTGTGACCCTGGGCAAATCACTTAACCCCCATTGCCTAGCCCTTACTACTCTTCTGCCTTGGAACCAAGACACAGTATTGATTTTCCAAGACAGAAAGTAAGGGTTAAAAAAAAAGAAAAGAAAATTACCTAGAACCTTGAGAGGTTAAGTGACTTATTCATATTAATGTCAGAAGTGAGACATGAACCCAGGTTTTCCTGGCTTTGAGGCCAGTTCTGTAACCATTATACTTTGCTAAGTTCTAGCAAATGCCTGGATAATTGAAATACTTTATCAAGGTTTTATTCCAATCTTATGATCTGCTTCTCAAACTTTTCTTCTATTTCTTCATTATTTCCAGGTGGTCTGTAGTATTCTTGAATAATCAAACCTGCTTCTTCCTCCTTTGACCTTCACATCTGTGCACTACATCATGTTTCTCCACTTTGGTTCCTGGATTTCCTCACATTAGGATACCTTCTTAATATAGAGTGCTATCCCTTTTCTTTGGAATACAATATACCTGTGCAAAGCCATGGCCTGGACTTAGTTTCACCAAATCTTGGTTATATATATATATATATATATATATATATATATAGTCTAATATTACTCCCTGCATTAGGATCTCTATTTCCTTGTTTTGTTGCTTCAACTTTGGGTTATTGTGTGTTGATATTTATAGGTTTTAATAGTGATTCTTTTCTTGGATTTTTTTCTTCTGTGACTTTATGAGTTTCTAAATTGTTATTTCTCTTTCGTCTTTGAGGCTTTTATTCATAATGTTTAACTTGGGAGATGTGCTTTATCTCTGGCCAAGAATTTGATATCCCTACATCATAAGCCACAGGTTAGAAACCCAAATCCCATCTCAAAACCATATTCTTATCCAGTGATTCATTTCCCAAATTTACATTTTTCCTATGCATCACTTTTGTTCAATGGGCAACAATGAGTAAAAAAATCTATTGAAAGAGGAATGAGGAAGATGATGAATGACTTATAGGAAGTTGTCATCCATTCTGATAAGTCTTAGGAGGTTCTCTGTAATGACTTGGATACATGTCCTGAGAAGACAGCAATTTTCTCTATTGCTTTTATCTGGTTGAAAAATAGCTACCTTAGCACTCCCAAGGAAGGAATTACCAGCTACTACTCCTCTTTTTTTCTTTGACCTTCACTGGATGCTTACTCCTCCTCTTCTGAATGAATAAAAAAAAATACTAAGTGCTAACTATGTGCAAAGCACCATGCTGATTTCTGGGAAAACAAATGGAAAAATAAGACAGTCCCTATTCTCCAGATATTCCTATTCTAATGGGGGAGACATTACACATGGAAGGTTTCAGCTACAGATCAGGTGGAAAGGTGCCATGGTTCTTAGGGTGCAGCAACAAAATTAACCAGTTGGTAATGTCTCTTTAATATTATTTCCACTGATAAAATCATATCAGTTCTTAATGTTAAATCATTTGATAGTTCTAAGGACTTTAGTAGCAAGGAATTTTCCTTTCTGGATCTTAAATAGCTATAGCTGTAACACCTGCAGGAGCAGATGTTAAGTTACAGCTCTACAGGGGATGCTTCCCAGCATGGTGGCCATGGGCACTGGGATGGAAGCATTACCAAAGCTCTTGATAACACCTGATAACTTCTGAGGCTTAACTAGATTATTCTTTGGAGGACAACCAAAATATACTTTCTCAGAAAGATCTTAAATACTATTTTAAAGCTCTAATTGTACAACTATCCTTTCCCTTCTACTTCTTCATATACTCTTTTAAAAACTCTTACCTTCCGTCTTAGAATCAATACTGTGAATTGGTTGCAAGTCAGAAGAGTGGTAAGGGCTGGGCAATGAGGATTAAGTGACTTGCCCAGGTTCACATAGCTAGAAGTGTCTGAGGCCATATCTGAACACCAAATCTCCCATCCCTGGACCTGCTCCTCAATCCACTCAGTCATCTAACTGCCCCCATTTCTCAATATTTTTGTTTTGAGGTAAGGATAGCAAAAATAATGATGAAAAAATACCTTAGCAGAGATGAACTTCTTTCCAAAGAAACAAAGATTCCTGGGCTCAGTGAGAAAAACAAAAATATCAGTTGACTTTGTCTTCAAGAAGCTTAAAGCATAACAGATAAAGAGAAACATCTTTGTGTTTAGGAAGAGAAATTCTTGGGCTTATAAGATGGGAAGACAGTTATAGTTTTGAGATATCCTAGTATGGAGTTTATTGACTGTCAGTATCACAGAGGGACCTCACAGGGCATCTAATATAACCTAACAATCCAACAAAGTCTTTGTTTAGAAATTTTCAGTGATTGGAGCCTAATAATCATCTGAGACAACCCATGATCTGTCCATCATCTGGAGATGTTTAGCTTATCAATGACTTTATCAAAAATAGAACTGGCATTCTTATCAACGTTGCCATTTATGTAGTTAGGAGATACACATAATGAATTTAATAACTGAGCCAGGATCTATAAAGATATAGTTTTGAATGATAGGCCAAATCTAATAAGATTAAATTCAATAGATATACAAATAAAGTCATAGAATTTAAAGACGAAGGCTAATAACTTTCTAATATGACTCCATCACTTCCCAAATGAACAATCTGAGACCTAACAATATTAAATGGCTTTCTTAAGGTCATATAAATAGGAAATACCTGTGCTCCTTTCCTTGCTTATAATTGCACCTATAGAGCAGAAAAATTAGTCTTGTGTAAGTAGCAGAGTACCTTGGAGGAGAGAATTGAGAGGATATGTGCCAGGCAAATCAGTTACTAGGACCATTTTTACTACCTTCTCCCTTTGGATCTGAAGGGAGAAAGCTCAGAACCTAGAACTTGAGAACCCTGGGAATAGCCATCACCCTCAGCCTACCAGCCTTTCTTGCAATCTTTTGCAGTCATCATTAAGAAGAATATACATGGTGGAGAAGGAGCCTCCTTTCCCCACTATAACCACTATCAACATCACCAGCTTCTGCCCACTTGTCACTGTCAGGCACGTAAGACCAATGGCCCTATGAGTGGCAACTTCTCAGACCAAAGTCAGACCAAATCTGTTTCTTCCAGCTCCACTACTATAGATAATACCTTGGAAGTAATCCACTGGGAGATGTGACCTGGCCCTTGCTTCTATGAATGATGCAGTTACAGCTAGTAAAGACCCAGAAAAGAGAATTCTTACCACTAAAATCCTTGCCATTGTCAGCATCAGAAAATGATATGATTTAACAGTGAAAATCACATTGAAAAAATGCATTTCCATCTTCCTTGCTGTTGTCCCCTAAAAACAAAAGGCTCTTTCCATTAGACTAGCAGCTGAAAGCTTTCTCATGTGTAATCTCCCCTATTAGAATGTGAGTTCCTTGAGAGCAGAGAATGTCTTAACTTTTTATTCATATACTCAGCACTTAATGCAATGTTTTGTACATAATAGACACATAATACAAATTGTTTTTTTTTTCACTCATTCACTGATTAATCAGACTGAAAGTTCAGTATAACATATTCATATGGGCAGCTAGGTGGCCCAGTGGATAGAGTGTTGGCCTGGAATCAGGATGATTAATCTTACTGAGATCAAGTATGACCATGGGCAAGACACTTAACCCCGTCTGCCTCAGTTTTCTCAGCTGTAAAATGTGTTAGAGAAGGAATTAGTAAATGACTCCAGTGTCTTTGCCAAGAAAAATCCAAATGAGATCACTAAGAGTTGGACACAACTGAAAATGATTGAAAAACCACATAT
The DNA here is from genome assembly GCF_016433145.1 of Gracilinanus agilis. NCBI lineage: Eukaryota > Metazoa > Chordata > Mammalia > Didelphimorphia > Didelphidae > Gracilinanus > Gracilinanus agilis. The sequence goes on along the minus strand of NC_058131.1, from coordinate 386,231,611 downwards.
TCATATGCTTGGGTTAACAAAAATCAACTGTATATTTCTGTAACATGAGAGAGGTGTTGATGACAACAGTTCATATGAAAACAAAAGATTTGGAAGTTTTAGTTCATTGGAAGCTCAGTATTAATCACTAGTATGATTATATCTGTAGACTTTTGTTCATTTCTAGGTGCCACATTTTAGAAATGACAAATTAGGGTTCATCCACAGGGGTCATAAGTAGACATTAGGATTAAATATAGAGAGTACAAGATAAGGATCTCTTGAAAGAACAAAGAAGAAAAGAAAAAGGTGGTAATGGTGAGGGAGGATCAACATGTTTAAGTTTGTGGGTTATCCTGTAAAATGGGGATTAGACTTGTCATCCTTTACTTCTGGGGACAAGGTAAAAAAAATAGGGAAGCAGATTTAAGCTTTCTATAAAGAAAAATTTCCTAGTCATCAGACTGACCTCAAAATGGAATAAATTGCTGCTTGAGGTAGTGAGGTGCTTCCTTATCAATCAAAGCCTCCAGGTACAGGCTGAATGACCATTTGTCAAAGATTCTATAGAGAAGATAAAGTAGAGGAATTTTTTTGTCCTGGTTGGTTCCAGAATGCAGAACAAAAAGAAAAATATGGAAGAAGGAGAGAGAAATCATTCAATTGATGGGAAAATTGCCTTAACAATTAAAAATGTCCCATAGAGCAATGGGAGACTTTAAAATGTAGTGAATTTCCAAACACTGGATATTTCTAAGTAGAGATTTGACAATTTGTTGATGATGTAAAAGAGATTCATGGTTAGGTATGCATTGCACTGGATGTTTCCTGAGGTCCTTCCAATCCCAAGATTCTCTGATTCCATCTAATTCTGATTGTCATGAACTGTAACATTTCTTGAAGCAGAAATTGTAGTGTACTTTCTTCTCCAATGCATTTCTCTTCCTAAGCACAATATTGTTTTTCTGGACATATTATGGCTTAGGTTTCATAGGGATACAACCCACAAATAACTTTACCATTTCCTCCTGCATTGGTGAGTCTTTGAGAAATTCCTTCTATATGGATGTTTTTCAAAATATATTTGTATTATTTGTATTGCCATCTAACGACAGTTTCAAAGAATTTATTTGTTTATTCGACTGAACAAATCTGAATCTACTCAACCAAACAACCAACAAGTATTAATCATCTATTTTCTTGAATGAGGTTCTAAAGGAAGTTTCAAAATTTGGAAAATAAATGTTTTCTAGTCCCTGGTTCCCTATCAGCTCTAAATCTATGATCCTTAAGTAGCATACAGTGTAGTGAAGAGATATGTACAGGTAACTTATAACACAATGTATTGCATCATAAGTACATTAGAGAGATAAAGGGAAAAAAAGTAAGTATGTGAAGTGAGGAAGACCAATACCAGTAGGAGATAGAGGTGGGTAGAATGGGGCTTTGCAGAAGGCTACAATGATAAAGCATTCCAACTGGCCTTTAGAGGATGTAAAATACTGTAATAAGTCCAAGAGAGGAAGGAAGGCATTCAAGAAATAAGGATCTGATTTAGCTAAGCCTCAAAATAGGAGAATACCATTATATTTGTAAGATTGAAAATGGCCAAAAGATGAAGAGATATTAGAGATTATTTTCACAGAACCATAGACTCTCCAAGTTGGGAAGGAATTCAGAGGTTATCCAGTCTGATTTATGTATTAGTGAATTGTCTTTAGCAGGACAGTGAGTTAAATTCTCTTTTCCTTCCATTGTTTAGTTGATGGCATTTTGAAAGGTTAGTTGGAGATATATACCATGTGAGATACTTGGATTAGAAAAACTTGTGATTCTCTTCTACCACTGTAATGATCTGACTTTTCAACAGTTTTACCTTACAAAGCACTTCTACATCCACTTTCTCATTAGTTTTAAACATCTATGCAAGGAAGTAACATAAATAGTGTTAGCCTTAAAATATAGTAAAAGAAATTGTGGTTCAGAGATGGAAAATGATTTGACCAAGGTCATATAACAAATCTGAGACAGATCTGGATTTCCAGTCTTGGACCCCAAACTCCTCAGTCTTTTCTAGTCACTTCTACCATACTGCGTCTTTTTAGTTCTCCGTAGATAAATAAGATAATCCCCAAAGTTTATCTATCCTAAAGGATCTTTTTTGATTCTTAAATTGTACAACTGTTTTTTTTTAAGAAACTTCAGCTCCAGGGTTCAGGTGAATAAAGACCCCACCAAGGAAAAAAAAGAGGGGGGTATTCATGCACAGAGAGCATAAATGAACTGTGTCATCCAATTATTTTCAATTACAATTCCACTCCTTTCTTTAATGTTTTCTTATGCTGATATCCAAGTTGCTAATGAAGCTGACTCTAGCTTTATGATTCCCATTGTTGCTGCTTGCTGTGCCTAATTGCTTTGTCTCTGTAACAGACAGACATTCTGAACAATTAGACAATAATAAGAAAGCAAGATTGGGAAATAGCTTCAGATTCTCTGCCTTTAATTATGCTGATAGTGCACCCTACAGCCTGGAATCAATGCTGAAGTGCTACTATTTTTGATAGCATTCAATAACATCAAACTAGGTCTAATCAATTTATATTTCCTCGTAAGGTTCCTGGTTTTTGACTGAGAGTAACATTTTGGACAAGACTGGAGATTTTCACCCAGAAAGAATTTTTGACTTTCTAGCTTCTAATCCTTTATTAATTAATTTTAGGCCAGTTCAGTTAGTCCTGATGATCTCATTTTACAAATACAGAAAGTGAAGCCCCCCAAGAGTGAAGTACCATGCTCAAGGGAATGCTGGGACCAGTAATTTAACCTCCTTCTTCCCTTAGTGAAGAGTATGACTTGATGGAGAATGAAGAGTCTTCGTTCTAGTCTCAGCTGTGCCTCTTGCTTGGCCCATGATCTCCATTTGAGTCAATTCCTGTCAACTCCAGCATCCTCACCAATAAAATAGGAATAATGGTAAAAACTCTGCCAGTCTTGCAGAGTTATAGATAAGAAAGCTAGACTTTGTAAGCCATAAAGCACTGTATGAGAGTGAGCTATTATAATTTTTATTACTGGACAAATAAAAGGAAGTACTTTGTAACTTTTAAAGCACCATATAAAATTAGGAATTATTATGATGAAAACACACCTGGGTCTTTCCTTTGGCCCCTAAGAAAGCAGCATTGGAGGAAGTCCCTGTAGCCCCATGTTAACCCCACTGACTGAACTTCAATGCCATCCAACACAATTGCATGGACATGCTTGGCTGCCTAAACGTTCTTCACAATTACACAGTTTCAGGGACACTTTGAGCTGTCAACTTTTGAGGTGACATAGCAGATAAACAAGCCAGCCATGCTGCTATCACCAGGTTTTCTCTTTTAAAAAAATGATTTGCATGGAATTACCATAATCTGTTATGATTTTGTTTGAAGATGATTATTTATGACAGGTTGCCCAGCCTAAAGCAAGTGTCTGTGGCACCCAGAAGCCTTAACCTTCAGGAGTTGCTTTGTTCATATGGAGCCTTAAAGAAAAATAATCCAATAAGCAATTTTAGGTCTCAGACAAGCTCATGAGAAAAATCAGTTTTCATCTATATGAAGCACTTGGGTTATTTTCTGTGCCTCACTTGAGGGGGTTTTGCATGAACATTATGCAACTGGGGAACACAATTGAACTTGGCACCAGTCTAGCATGCATACTGTTTATCCCCTGGCACCTGAGGTCTTTAACACTGTTGTTACCTGCCCACCTGAAGGTGGAATTTTCCTAGTCTATGGCTTCATCCTCGGGATAATGACCGCTTGACCTTCAGTCTCTCTCTGGTTTTGCTGCTGGTCTGTCTCATTCCTTTGTCTTATTCTGAGCACTCTGACCTGAGAGTTTGGAATTCAAATCACATCAGTAAAAATGTTAGCTCTTACAGTATATAGGCTATTGTGCCAAACACAGGAGAAAATAGAAAGATTACATAAGAAACCATAATTTCTTTCTTCATGAAACTTGAAGTCTTAGTAAGAGGATGTGACCTATAAATTCAGTTCAACAAAAATTTATTCATTAATTATCTACTCAGTGTCTGATGCATAGGCGTATATAAAGCTTGGACCAGGTCTGTCAATATACCCTAGGGCTGTGTTGGCAAACCTGTGGCACGCACACCAGAGGGGGCTGTTCCCCTTCCCCACTCTACGACACCTGAGGACATTTCTCCCATGATCCATACCTCTGCCTGGCAGCCCGATGGGAATGCTTCCTCCCTCCCCTGTCTGGGGTAAGGTGGGAGGCTCACATGCAGTGTGAGGGTTGCAGTTTGGGCACTCGGTCTCTAAAAGGTTCACCATCCCTTCCCCTAGGCAGTGATGGGCAAACTATTCCCCTTGGTCCAGATCCAAGCCATAGTTTGACCATCACTGCCTTAAGCAATTCCCTCATCACCACGCCCCCATATCCAGATGTAGTGATGAGGGAAGTGATGGTCAAACTATGGCCTGGATCTGGACCAAGGGGAATAGTTTGCCCATCACTGCATTACCCTCGACTTTTACCATTTCCTTGGAGGATGCTCTTTTTTAAAGGAAATATATATCATGTTATAAATGTAAAAATAAAAACAAAAATATAATATAATAAAGAATTAAATATAAATAAGTAAAATGTAAATCATAATATTTTCCAAAGTGTGCCAGCACACCAACCTCATGCTCTATGCATACCATAATCAGATGCTGTACTAGATAGATAGTGAGAATACAAAATGAAAAATAAAACTGTCTGCCCATAAGGAGCTTATATTTTACTGAAGCAAAACAATAGGTTCAGAGATGAGTAAGTACAAACTAGATACAAAGTAATTTGAGGGAAGAGACAGAAAGTAAAAACAGCTGAAATAATGGGAAGGGTTTCATGATAAAGATAATACTTGATTTGGGTTTTGAAGCATGATAGGCATTCCAATAAGGAGAGGTAAGAAATGAGAGAATTCTAAGAATGGCATGTATGTAAAGGGACAGGACTTGAAGCTACCTCAATAATCTATCAATTTGTCAGTGTGAGTATTCACTCATCTCACAGACTGAACCCCTCTGTAACTTAACAGAGATTCTTTTAAAATATATTTTAAATTTAATTAAGTTTAAAGTGTATTTTAATATTTTTTCTAATTAAATCCAATGACAATTTTTAATATTTGTTTTCTAAAATTCTCAGACTCAGTTTCTCTCCCTCTCCCACTCTCCTTTCTCTCCCTGAGACAGTATGTAATTTGATCTAGGTTATACGTGTGCAATCATGCAAAGTATATTTCTTTATTGGTCATGTTGTGGAGGAAAACCCATATGAAGCAGAGTGAAACAAAACAAAACAAAAATCCCTAAAGAAAATAAAGTGAAAAATAATATGCTTGATCTTCATTCGGACTCTATCAGTTCTATCTTTAGAGATAAGCAGCATTGTTCATCATGAATCCTTTAGAATTGCCTTGGATCTTTGTTTTACTGAGCCTTTGGTAACTGATCATCAAACGATATTGCTATTACTTTGTACCATGTTCTCCTGGTTCTGCTTCCTTCCACTTTATTTCAGTTCATGTAGGTCTTTCCAGGTTTTTCTGAAATGATCCTTTAGTAGAGGTTCTTCAAGAGTAACTCTGCAGGATAGCTAGGTGGCTCAGTGGATTAAGAACCAGGACTAGGAATGAGAAGTCTTGAATTCAAATATATGCTCAGATAATTCCTAACTATGTGACCCTGGGCAAATTCTCAATTGTCTAGACCTTACTTCTCTTCTGCTTTGGAACTGATATCTCACATCAATTCTTCATTCCTTCCTTCCTTCCTTCCTTCCTTCCTTCCTTCCTTCCTTCCTTCCTTTCTCTTTCTTTCTTTCCTTCTTTCTCTCCTTCTTTCTCTCTCTCTCTTTCTTTCTTTCATCTTTTCTTTCTTTCTTTCTTTCTTTCTTTCTTTCTTTCTTTCTTTCTTTCTTTCTTTCTTTCTTTCTTTCTTTCTTCCTTCCTT
>NC_058131.1:386193263-386214807 GCF_016433145.1 Gracilinanus agilis | reverse complement strand
CATGCTCAAAGGGCTATAAAGGAATGCCTGCCCTTTGATCCAGCCATACCATTGCTGGGTTTGTACCCCAAAGAGATCATAGATAAACAGACTTGTACGAAAATATTTATAGCTGCGCTTTTTGTGGTGGCAACAAACTGGAAAAGGAGGGGATGTCCTTCAATTGGGGAATGGCTGAACAAACTGTGGTATATGCGGGTGATGGAATACTATTGTGCTAAAAGGAATAATAAACCGGAGGAGTTCCAGGCGAACTGGAGAGACCTCCAGGAACTGATGCAGAGCGAAAGGAGCAGAGCCAGAAGAACATTGTACACAGAGACTGATACACTGTGGTAAAATCGAATGTAATGGGCTTCTGTACCAGCAGCAATGCAATGACCCAGGACAATTCTGAGGGATTTATGGTAAAGAACGCTACCTACATTCAGAGGAAGAACTGCAGGAGAGGAAACGTATAAGAAAAGCAACTGCTTGAACGCATGGGTCGGGGTGGACATGACTGAGGGTGTAGACTCGAAACTACCACACCAATGCAACTACCAACAATTTGGAAATAGGTCTTGATCAAGGACACATGACAAAACCAGTGGAAATGTGCATCAGCCATGGGTGGGGGGAGTGCAGGGGGTGAAGGGGAAAGTAGGAGCATGAATCATGTAACCATATTAAAAATGATTATTAATAAATATTTAAATTAAAAAAACCAATCATAACCCATAAGATCTACCATAAAGCCTGCCTTATTCTCCCCTTTTGGTGAAGTAATGGACTATAGGCACAGAATTAGACAGTTATTTCTAGACAAGATCATTACAAGATACATTTATTTTTCTCAACTATAGTTTTTTTTTAAATTTAAAATGAGGACTTTTATATATGCCCTCACTTTATATGTAGATATGAAGGAGCAAATGGAGGAGAGGGGATGCCAAAATATGAGAGTGAGGGAAATGAGCTACACACAAAAGGTATGTGTGTGTGTGTGTGTGTGTGTGTGTGTGTGTGTGTGTGTGTTGTGACTTTGATATGGGAGAGTGGAATTTCAGTTGCAAGAGAGGGGGTCAAGCCACAGCTCAGAATTCCAGCCCCCCCCCCCCCGAGAACTCTGGGTGAGGGTGCAGTTCAATGTCACAGTGTGTACACAACAAGTTAGGGCAATATTAACACAATCACTCCATCTCCAGATTCCTGATATTTTAACTGGCTCTTTCCCTTTCCTGGAATACAAATCTTCCTCATCTCTATCTCCTGATTTTCATGAAGTCCTTCAAGTCAGAACTAAATCTCCTGCAATGCTAGTACCTTTCTTTAATTGATTAGCTCCAATTTATTTCGTAAGGTTCTTATTTGTACATAGCAGTTTGCATGATGTCTCCCCCAATTAGACTGTAAGCAACCTGAGAGCAGGGAATATATTTTCTTTCTTTTATCCTCAGAACTTAGCTCAATACCTTAAACACAGTAGATGCATAATAAATGATTAATTACTAACATTATATTTAATATCTATTGAAAGGAATAGGCTTATCTGTCTGGGTTCACACATAATCCTAATTTTCTGACCTTCTTTGTGAATAGAAATGCTCATGTTTGTTGATAATTTTCTAGTTCAAAATGTAGAAAAAAATGAATTTTTTCAAAAAGGAAAGAAAATGGGATGGAGGACATACTGAAGCATATTTATAGCCAATCAAAAATCTAACATGAACAAAGCCAAGCATTAGAGGTTCCTACCAAGTTGAAAAGACTTTAGGAAAGGGACTGGTAAGTTACTGCATGTTTGTTGTCTGAGGTTGAATCTAGTCTGGTAGGAAGAGGCTCAGGTTGATTATGTGTTGAAAATTTTGGAGTGGTGACAGCTCTTGAAGACTGGCTACCAAGTGATATAGAGGCTATAATTTATTTTGGTGTAGAGTATGTATACAAACTGATGAAATTACAATTCTTTGAGGTAATGAAATATGTATTTTATGCTTCAGTTAACTTGTACTGCTTAGAATTCATGGAATGTGTTCCCCGTTTTGAACGTTATTGCTTCTGTCTTAGTTTTCATCTGCAATTAACTGAAAAGCTATTGATGGTCAAGAGAGCCAAAACATTTCAGAGAGGCAGTGGAGTACAGGGGAAAAGAACACTGGACAAGGAGTCTTGGAGGCTTGGGTTCAAATTCTAACTTAGAAATTTATTTGTTGTTCTTCAGTCATCTAAGACTCTCCTTGACCCCATTTTGAGATTTTCTTTTTCTTTTTTTTAAATAAATTTATTTATTTACTTAATTAATTTAAAATATTTTTCCATGGTTACATGATTCATGTTCTTTCCCTCCCCTCTTCTGGAGTCAATGAGTAATTCCACTGGGTTTTATATGCATCATTGTTCAAAATTGATTTCCATATTATTAATACTTGCAATAGAGTGATCATTTAAAGTCAACATCCTCAATCATATCCATTTGGGATTTTCTTAACAAAGATACTAGAATGCTTTGTAGCTTTCTTCTTTAACCTTTACAGTAGAGGAAACAGATAAAGGGGATTAAGTGACTTGCCCAGGGCCACACAGCCAGTAAGTATCTGGGGTCAGATTTGAATCCAGGGCTTCCTGACTCCTGGTCTGGCATTTTAACCACTGTACAACCTTTGCTGCATTTATAACATTTATTTATTTTATAACGTTTATTTATGTGTACCCTGGACAAGTTACCAACCTCTTTGTGATTCAATTTCATTGTCTGTAAAAGGAGAGGGTTGGACTCCATTCTTAAAATTCCTTCCAGTTCAAGATCTACAACACAGTCAATGTTATCAGCATTGGCTCTGGAGTCAGAATGCCTGATTTCAAATTCTGCCTTTGAGAATTATTGTTGTTAGAGGGGAAGAGAGAGGTATGTCGTGTCTCTTCAGCTTTAGGGGATAGGAAGCCAAAATCTCTTCAGCTCAAGACAAGAATCCTTTGGTTCCTGGCATGCAGCTAGCTTTCCTCTTGTAAAAACTCCTTCCTTGCCTACCTTTTACCCATTCCTCTCTCTTCCTCTCTAACATTGGCTATTAGTCTTTAGTGATACCTAATAATTCTTCCAGCCTGTTTCAGGTCTTCAGTTATTTTTTTAGTCATGCCCAAGTCTTCTTGACTCCATTTGGGGTTTTCTTGTCAAAGATATCAGAGTGGGTTGGCATTCTCTTCTTCAGATCATTATACGGATAAGGAAACAGAGTTTAGTGACTTGCCCAAGGTCACACAGCTAGAAAGTGTCTGAGGCTATATCTGAACTCAGTACTATGAGTCATCCTGACTCTATCCACTGTGCCACCTAGCTGCCCTTTTTAGACTTTCAAAGGAACTCAAATATAGTCTTTGCCCCCCCTTCTAATCTTTACTTTGTCATAGTAAAAGCTCTAAGACAGGTGAGCTAGGGCTAGACAAATGGGGTTAAGTGACTTGCTCAGGGTCACACAACTAGGAAGTGTTTGAAGTCAGATTTGAACCCAGACTTTCCAACTCCTGACTTGGCTCTATCCACTATGTCACCTAGCTGCCCCATCAAATACAGCCTTTATATAATGTCCAATCTTCAGGACCATTTGTCTGCCTTCTATAGGGGATGATGCTGTGGTGAATATACTTCTTTCCAGTTAAGGAGTGCTAAAGGATATGAACCATTTTTCAGCCAACTTGTATTAGAGAGTAGCAAACTCCCAAGCTAAAGGCATGACTCTTCTTTTCTACTGTTTGCTTGAATTATCAAATTTTGACATTCATCTGACTGAAAAAAAATTTTAATTTTTAGTTCTTATGCTACTCTCTTGTATGACGCAAGTAATTCCAGTGTTCCATTTCCTCAAATAGAAAAAGAACTGAGTGAAACCTGTGAGTAAAATGCTTTAAATCTCCCCCTTTTCCTTCACCCTTAATCTTCGGCATGCTCTTCTGTTTCATGAAAATCACAAATCTGGTCTAGATGAAGATGGAAAAGCCTGGTGTCCTTTGTTCCACTTCTCTTCTGCCTTAAGTCCTAGATAGAGCTCTCGGTGGTCTTTCTAAATTAACATCAATATTTTTCTGGTGATACTGTCTGATTCTGAGTTATGGAATATCACAACCTCTGAAGAACTGAAGTTGCGGGTCACCCAAAAGTCAATGAAGAGACACACACTGGACATCAATAGAATGTAGCATATTATCAATAAAAATTTTACAGAAGTGGCATGAATTATATGTTAGAGAGATAAATGACTAGGAAAAATGAGTTGGATACATGTTGAAATGGTTTATTATTATCCATTTAATGTCAAGAAAAACTAGAGAAAGGACTTTAGCCTACTGGGTGCACCCCTAGTGAAGTATTTGTGGGAGGACATGAATAAGAGTGGCAAAATATGGTCAGACATGGAAGGAAGGATTATGATGTGTATGTATCATTGCTGGGAATATCCACAGTAATGGTAGCACAGATCCATCCAAATATAGAATTATAATATGAATGATCATAATTTTCATTTTCATCTTCAAGACTATTTTTGTTACCTGAGGCAAGACCAGAATAGACCAATGATCAGGGAGGTCCCAGGGCAGGGAGAGAGATAATTCTCGTTGAGAACAGAGTAAGCAAAGCAAGAAGAGAACAAAATCCAGGTCAGGCTGATTTGTTAACAGAGATCCAAGGGGCTGAGATGAGAGGCACACCAGAGCACAGAGTTCAAAACTGAGGGAATCTGCTGAGGATTAGAGAACTGTGATGTGGGATGTTGCAGAAAGTTACTGCTTTGTCCAAAATCATGCAGTGTAGATATTTTTATCCTGGAGACTCTTGTGCCTTAATCCTAGCTCATACTAATATCCAACATAGTCTACGGTAGACACTGCTATTTATCTATATTTATAAACATTTCTTAAGCACCTATTTTGTGGCAGGCATTGTGCTAAGATCTGGGGAGACAATGAAAGACTTGACATTCCCTTCCATAAGGGCGTGCATAACCTAAAGGTATAAGACAACATATTAAAAAGAAGCTGAAATCCTTTAGAGACTGGGTCTCAGAACTAGAGTATAATGAAGTTCTTCAAGCAGATTGGGAAATGATCCAAGGAAATTTGAGTTACAGAGTTGATTTCATCTCTCTGAATTATGAGTTTCTAGAGATCATGAAATCTCAGAGTTTAGCTAGGTGGGATGTTACGAAGTGAATTCTCTGAGTGTCTTCCTTATTATATTCCTTAAATTGAGAATTAAATTGTGAAGTATCGGTGAGAGCTCTCTAGTATCTAACCTCCACCCTCTCCAATCAAAAATAGAGGAAACCAAGAAGGTATGAGTTTCAGGGTTGATTCCATCTTATAAAAAAGTTGTGTTTCTGAAGAATAAGAAACTCAGGAATTCAGCTGGGTGGGAAATAATATATTTTGAATATGATTTATTTTGTAAAAGGCATACTTTCATATTTATTAACTTCATGCCAAATGTGTTTTCATAAGTACTTACTCTCCCATTAAAATATAAACTTCTTTAAAATAGGAATAATTTCATTCTTTATACATTTATACCTAGCACCTAGCATAGTGCCTGACACATAGTAGGCTTTTAATATTTACTTGTTAATTGAATGATGATGCTTCATTCCTCATTACTATACCTTTGCCTTAACTGTACCTTGTTCCTACAAAATTCTTCTTCCTCACCACTGTTTTTAAAAATCTCTGATTTCATCTAAGATCCACCCCAATCTGTAAGAGATTGCTTGATATTTCAGGGAAGGGAGAGAACAAGGAGAGAGGCAGGGAGAAAATTTAGTTCAAAAAAATTTTTAAAAGGTTAAAAATTGTTTTTACATGTAAGTGAGGGAAAAATATTAAATAAAAAAATATTCATCCTAAGCACCGCCTTTTACAGGAGGCCCTACCCAGCTGCTAGTGCTTTCTCTCTGGTTAGCCTTATCTACTTTATGTATATCTGATACACTTGTCATCTCTCCCTGCAGAATATAATATCTTTGATTGCAGAAACTGTTTTAGTTTTTTTTATTTGTATCACCAGAGTTTAGTGAGAAGACCTAGAACATATTAAGTACTTAATAAATGGTTATTGGTTGATTGATTTTTCTTTTCCTGAGAAGGGCTCTGGTCTACCTTGAAAACATTCAGGCTAATAAGGGGAGGAAAAAAAGAACATGCACTTATTAAGTGTCTACTATGTGCTAGCCTCTGTGTTAAGTGCTTTTCAAATATTATCTCATTTGATCCTCACAATAGCCTTGGAAGGGAGGTGCTGTTTTATCACTATTTTGCAGTGGAAGGACCTGAGACAAATATAGCTTAAGTAGATTACTCGAGGTCACAGGACTACTAAAGTATCTAAATCAGATTTGAACTCAGGCCTTCCTCATTCCATGCTGAGAGTTCTATCATCTTAGGATGACTACAAACATAATAAAAACTAAAATAATGATATATAATATCCAGGATTTTATTTTAAAATATAAAATAAATATTTTATCATATGATAAAGTAAAAAAAATAGTAAATAATAAACAGAAAAGCATTTATTTACACACACACAAAAAAACCAGAAAGGACCCAAATTCATAGTGAAGAAAACTCTCCCACTTCTCAGAGGGTTTTATATTGTTATTCTAATTTATAGTACTATTCTGTGGTTTGGAATTTCCAAGTAAGTCACTTACTATTCCAGACCTATACAATGAATTACTTAAAGAACCATCTGTGGGTAAGTTCTGGGCTTCCTCTTCTACCTCATGTTTTTCTGTTTAATTGATTCTTGGTTCCAACCCCTTCTCTAGTTGCTGGTTCCTTTTGCTTTGGGGATCTGTTGTTCCAGTGGAAGTTCAGCATTCCTGTTTGGTGTTAGTAGCGTCCAATTACTCAGATATATTGTAGGTCTCTTCACAGGAGTATGTATGGCTCAACAACTCCATTTCCATTTTCTGTAGCCTAATTTTCAGCAACCACAGAAGCAGCAAAGATTTAGCTAGATCCATCTTGTAACAGCTCCTGACATTCACTGTCTCTGATTCTACACAGTAGTTTTCTCTGTCTGCCACCTTCTCCAAATCTCAATGTTCTTTCCTCTGTCCATTTTTGCTGGGGCCTTCAAATCCAAACTATTGCTCAAATGCATTTGTTTTCTGCCTTCTTTGTGGGGTATTCTTGCATAGAAACACCTACTCTATTATACAACACTACAGAAGTTTTCTATGATAAAATAGGAAGCTCACACCTCTTCAGCATTCCCTAATCCTTGGGTCTCCTCCCTCTTCTGGTTTCAGAGATTGGAGATATGGACATCTGGAACTCCTAGATTTTCATTTTGAGTAGAGGACCCAGGGAATTTAACTTCATCATTTCCTACCTAGTTGACTCAGTTTCATGAAATCGTAAAAAATTCTAGAAATTCCTAATCCCCCAAAACGAAATCAACTTTGAAACTCTCAGTTCCTCAGATTATGTTCTGCCTGCATCATCGTGCCACCAATTGTACCCTTCTTCTTCTCACTCCACTCCCAACTTCTTTTATGTGATGTGTTGTCTTCTCTCATTAGATTGTGAGTTCTTTGACTGTCATACCTTTCTTCTCCACCCCCCCCCCCTTCTGCTCCCCCAGTCCTTAGCAAAGTGTCTGGAACATAGTAGGTGCTTAAAAATGTTTATTGACTCTGACTGAATTATTTTAGTCTTCTTGGGACATGCCCATTACATACATTTCAGGACTGTTCTCTGATGATTCTCATTCATATTTCCCATGTTTCCCATTATCTCAGAGTCTCGGGTGTTTTTCAAAAGTGACCTCTATCCCCAAAGGATGAATGGGAGAATTGTTACCACAACAAGAAATGTAGGGCAATTGTGGGGTTAATAAGGCATCAAGAGCTACTGTCATTCTTAGGAAGGCGCCAAGCCTTTCTTCTATGAGAGTGTTACCTGAGACCAGTGGGCTTCCCTAGTTGGCCAAATCATCCTGCAAATATAGAGTTTAATATCTTCACAAGAGGGGAAATCAGATGGAACTTTGTCATTTCAGTGCAGTATGTAAAGACAGTGGTGGGATGTCTGATAGACTTTCCTTATTTATTTCTGTTTTGTTATGTTTCCCTAGGAAGTTTTATATGAATTATTGGACCTAGTGATGAATAAGAGACAGTGATGACTCCATTTTAAGATTATCAATAGCCATAGTCTTGATAGCACCTCTTGGATCTATTTTTCTAGGGTTTGTCAGGATTAGAAATTGTAGGATGCTGATAAAAAAACTGCAGGCATCACAACAGTAGATAAATGAAAGAGCTATTTGTGGATGATTGGGTCCTTCATGGCAATCAAATAATCCCAAGTAGATACTATCCTAATTCATCCATGTATAAAATTAATCTTTTATATTATTACCTATTTACACAAGTATAAAACAAGTTAAACACAAAATAATATCTTGTGGAAAACACATTGAACTTGGACTCGGAACACTTGATTTTTGATCCTGGCTTTATGACTTAGTAGCTGTATCAATCTCAATGAGTCACTTTATCTCTGAGCCTCAGTTTCCCCATTTATAAAATGAGAATAATAGATACACTACCTACCTTACTGAAGTCTTGTCAGAAAATTAGTTTGTTCTTTTAAAAAAATCACTTTTTGGGGACACAAGTGAAGGTAGTTCAGTGGATAGAGAGTCAGTCCTGGAGATGGGAAGTCCTAGGTTCAAATCCAGCCTCAGATACTTTTAGTTGTGTGTCTCTGGGCAAGTCACTTAACCCCCATCACCTAGCCCTTGCTATTCTTCTGCCTTCGAACTAATATATGATAATAATTTTAAGACAGAAGGTAAGGATTTTTAAAATTAAAAAAATCAATTTAACTCTTTTGGGAATTCTTGTGACCATTCTGAATTTTTTGTGATGATTTAATTGTAGATATTGTTAAGTCATTACTTTCTTCCATGTTTACATCTTGAGCTTCCCTGCCACTATAGTAGATTTTTAAATCTGTTTGTTCATGGTTTCAACCCATTTCTTGACTTTGAATGTTTTGTTAGAGTTGAGGTATATAGGGTATTTAGGAAGGACTAACCTCTTTGGTGTAAAGGCTTTCTGAGTCCTTTTTAGGGCTGCTCATCATCCACCTTTGCTGTTCACATGTCACCAAACTCTCACCAGTGGCCCCAAGAGTAGCATATGCAGTGGCTATACCTCAGTAAATTCATCTTGGCATATGAGGGAAATGAAGGTGAGGGTGAGGCAGGTTTCAGATCTGTTGGTGAGTTAGGGAGCTGTCTACCCCAAACATGTGAAGATTCCTTTCCTGTGGAAAGTGCTAATAAGAATAATTCATTCCAATAGCCATGAAGGGGGCTGAAGCAGGTGCTATGGAGGGCTTTTTCAGACATCAAAGAAACATATGAAGTGCAGTCATCTCACTGTATCTTGGGCCATTGCCAGTGGTCTTGATTTTTCCTGGACTTCAGTGACTCTGGAAGAGAGAATGAGGTCTAGGAATTTGTGCAACTTTGCCTCACTTCAATCCAACTCACATGTAAGTGAAGACATCATCCTCATGATGTCATTGGTCCTTCATTGAAAATGAAGGACAAACAACAGCATCAGTGTTAGAATTGGGCTCTGTTCACCTCTGAGGGAGATGTTTGGTCAGAGTTCTTCTCTTTTTATGTCCTTCTGCTGTTTTTCTCAGCTCATTTTTGGGGACTTCTAAGTTTTCAGTGCTTCCAACATGCTGGCATGATCTCCCTAAGCACTCAAACCATGGCTTATGTGTGAGTTTCCATAGCCTGCTGCTGGACTCAGTCACTGTTAGCCCTCTGGGAGATTATGCAGGTTCAGAGTCACTGAACTGATGGATCCCTCTTGAATTAGGTCTACTGTTCTAGCTTATTCCACTGCAAATTCATGTGTAGGGCTAAAAGTTATAAATGAGTCTCCTCCCTACTCTTGGAGTTAGAACCACACAACTAAATGTTTGAACTTGTTTCTTTCTCCATACATAGCTCACTTACCTCAACTATTCCTCTTTATCCTTGAAACTGTGAACTGAAAGGGTTAAAGGGGTAACTTTCAATTGCTGTTTCTAGTGTTGGTTCTGTGATCCTCTGAGATCTCTTTATGTCCTCGTGCTTCCAGCCCTGGTGTCCAATAACAGCTTCCTTACCATTTCTGGGCACTAGAATACTCCCTACCCACTGCTGATAGAGCTGCTTCTACCTCTGCCACTGCCTTCCTATAAAGCACCTCCCTGTCTCCTTCCTTCCCCTGCAATGTCCACAGATTCCCTGTTTGTCTTCCTAAGTCTCCCTGGTCTAGAAAATTGACTCAATATGACTTTTTCTTGCTTTTCCAGATCAGAATTTGATCTGGCACATTTTTTAAGCTACTGTGGAAGAGACATGTTATGAGAGCTGGGCAAAAATGGTGACTCTTATTGCTCCAGTTTGGCTCTACCTCTCAAGAAGCATTTTGTAAAGTACTGTAGACCTTTCTCTCTTTCTAAATTCCTTATTACTATTGAGGGTCCTATTGTCCTCCTTGGTCACCTAAGCTTACAAACTAGATGTCATCCTCCATTCCTCACTCACTTTTTCACCCTGTATGTTTCACCCAGTTTGTTGATGAGGTCCATCAATTTTATCTTTATGTCTCACATATGCCCCTTTCTACTTGCACAGGTCCTAATCACTTAAAAGCTAGACTACTGCAACAGCCTGCTGGTTGGTCTATTGGCCAAAAGTTTTTCCCCACTATAATCCATTCTCTCCTCAGCTGCTAATGTAATGTCCTAAAGCCCATATATAACCATATCACCCACGCCACCCTCCCTATTCATTAAACTTCAGTGGCTCCCTATCACCTTCTGGATCACATATAAAATTCTTTGTTCAGTTTTCAAAACAGTTCATAACCCACCCACCCTCACATCTTTCCCATCTTCTTATATATCTTACACCGCTTTTCCCTTCAGTGTAATTCAGTGACATTGTTCTTCTTGCTGTTGTTCCTCCAACAGTAGCCCTCATTTTCAGAATCAGAGCATGTTTCCTGGGTATACCCCATGTATGGAATGTTTTTCCCCTCATCTCTGCCTTCTTGCTTCTCAGATTTCTTTGACTTTCTTCAACTATCAGCTAAAAATCAATTTCCAAAGGGAGTCTTTTCTGTTCTCACTTAATTTTAGTGCTTTCCCTCTATTGATTATCTTCAACTTATGCTGTGTATATTTTATTTATATATGGTTGTATGTATGCTGTTTCATCTATTAGACTATGAGCTCCTTGACAACAGAGATAGTTTTTTGCTTTTCTTTTAAAAAATATTTTTATTGTCGTGCAAAATATGCTTCCATATTGGTTACTGTTTTAAGGGCACATTCATATATAACTAAAACCCCTAAATAAAATCATAAATACATTGATGTGAAAGAAGACTGAAACAGTTCTTTCTCTGGAGATGGATAGCATTCCCCATTAAAAGTCTTTCAGGATTGTCCCAAATTAATGCATTGCTGAGAGTAGCCAAGTTTTCACAGATGATTATCACACAGTATTGCTATTACCCTGTTCTCCCAGTTCTGCTTATTTTGCTCTGTGCCAGTTCATGTAAATCTTTCCACTTTTTTTCTGAAATCATTTTGCTTATCATTTCTTATAGCACCATAGTATTCTATCACTGACATGTACCATAATTTGTTCAACCATTCCCCAACTTATAGGCATCCCCTCAGTTTCTAATTCTTTGCCACCACAAAAAGAGCTGTCATAAATATTTTTGCACAAGTAAGCCCTTTCCACTTTTTTTTTATCATCTCTTTGGGATATGAACCCAGGATCACAGGTTTTATAGCTCTTTGGGCATAGTACCAAATTTGCCCTTCTTCATATTCCTAGTTCTCAGCACAGAGCATGTGCTTAATAAATGTTCATTGACTGACAATGCAAACTTATCATTTCATTAATAACTAGACATGGCCCTTCTTTCCTCTTCCTCCTGTTGCTCCTCCTCCTTCCACAAAGAGCTTACATTCTGTCTCTTGATGGATCCTATTAGCCTAATATTCCAGCTGGTAAGGTGGTCTATCTTTCAGTTCCACTATATTTCATTGACCTTGACTATTAAACAGATCTGCTTCAACTTCACTGTGACCAGGACTTGATTTGAGCCACGACTTAGAAGCCAATCAAAGAACCATTAAGAGGAGAAACATCTGTGCCAGTGATTACACCAACCTCCTACTCTGGCAGTCAGCATGAGTATTTCCTGCCTATTTCAGTCCTGGACAGACATAGCCAATTGTATTTGCAAAGCACCCTGCTGACATGAACGGATGCTCTAGTAAGGATGTCTAGTCATTATCTCCATCCAATAGATGAGGGAACCTGGTCCCAGAGAGTTGAGCAGTTCAAAGCGAGATAGAGCTAGGAGATGTGCATCATTTGTCACTTCTTTCCTCTTCTGTTCCCTTCTCTATCCCTTTCCTATACAGGGCTGGGACAGAGGGAGGAAACTCACTCATGGTTACACATCAAGTTAGTGGCAGAGCTGGGGCTAGACCCTGAGTCTCTTAACCTCCAATCTGGATCACTGGCCACTGAATAACCTGATCCCAAATTTTTCATAGACAATTAGTTTATTCTTATATTTGGTAGAAGGTAAAATGCTAATGAGGAGGGTTGTGTATCAGTGTACAAATTCTCTGGAACCAGCAGTAAATGGGTGTTGCCTCTCCTCCACCATACTTGCTGCCCAGAATTCTAGTGCTGCACTGCTCTGAAATTTTGACATACAGTCTTTATGATACCTCATCACCTTGAAGCTTGAACAACCCACCCCACACTCAGCCACTTCCAGTAATTTGCTTTTTCTGGCAGACTCTTATCTCCTGGAAGAAGTCTCAGTCTCCATCTGCCCTCCCTCACACTCTCTCCCCCACCTTCCCTGAGATATTAAAATGGGAGTGTGGTACCTAGTGATGGATGAGCTCTGCTCCTATCATTCACTATGTCTTCTGGCTTGGAGTAAATATTTACTTTTTGCTGCAAAGGAACAATGAGGTTTCATGCAGGAGATGGATGTTGGGTGTATATAGAATATCATGCTTGTCTAACTCCTTTGAACACAGCCTGTTCATTTCCCTTTCTCTCCCCTGGGGGTGGGGAAGCAGGTAAGTCTTTTGACCTTTCAGAGGATGCTCAGCAGAGGTTTTTAGGTTGTTGTATTTGGCTACCAGAGTTCTTTTCTGCTAAAGGGCCAGCATTAGAGTTAACATTGGTAAGTGGAGCTTCTTTCTCTGCTTAGGAACCTCCTGGTGCTTATTGTTTCACAACAGTAGCTCAGCTGTCAAAATATAGGACTGCTTTTCTTTAGCCTGTGAAGTCTGCAAATTTACGGAAAAACTGACTGCTGGGAGGCTGCAATTGCTGACCCCTCCTTTCTCTCATTCTCTCACTCTTGCCATCGTCTGTCTCTTTTGCCTCCTTTCCATTTCATCTGCTCTCCTTCTCCCTTTGCTCTTGTTCCTTCTCCCTCTGTCTCTCCTTTCCTCTCTTCCTCTCTCTTCCTTCCTTTCACTTCTCTCCTCATCTTTCCTTCCTTCTTTTCTCCTTCTTATCCTTCTCCCCTTTCTGTTTCTCCTCCCCTCCTCTCCTTTTCTTCTTCCCTTCTTCTCGCTTCATCTTTCTTTTCCTTTCCCTCCCTCTATTCTTCTCTTTGTTCAATCTCCTGTTTCCTTCTCTCCTCTCCCCTCCTTCTTCTCACTTTTTCCCTCTCCTCATCTTTCCTTCTCTCTATTCTCCTTCTTTCCTCTCCTCTCTTTTCTTCCCCGACTCCATTTCTTCTCCCCTCCTTTCCTCCTCCTCTTTGTTGAGACAGGGAAGATAGCGCTCAAAGTGTTAAGCAAATTAGTGAGAATTTTCCCTTCTTGAATGAAAGGCAAGTTAAAAAAATCTTTGCCATTGGTCCCCAATTTTTATCTATTGGGGTAGAATTTCAGGCAATTCTATTCCTTCAACAAACATTTAATAAGTGCCTAACGTGTCCAAAGCTCTGTGTTAGTTGCTGGAGATACAGAGATGTCAGTGAAACAGATTTTGCCTTCCTAAGGCTTACATTTTATTCTCTGTTACCTATAATTTGTTCAATCAGGTAACATTTTGAAGATGTTACTGTTTGCATGATGCTTTTCTCAGTGCTTTCTCTACCAAATAAGAAGAAGCCATTGTCTCTCTTCAGGGAGGTTGTAGTTGAATTGTAGTAGTGGTGGCAGTGAGCCAGGACACTAATAACTGTGCAGAATATGAGTGTGCTTAGGGGAAGTACAATAAGTGAAATACTAGGAGAGGCAGTACCTTGTAGTAGGGACAGCCCTAGACTGGCTGTCAGAAGACCTGGGTCCAAAAAGAATTACAATCACTACTAGTTTTGCCAGGAGGTGGATATTAAAAAGCTCTGCAATCCCATTTAAATTAGCCCACTATCAGTGGCATTCCGAAATCTGCACTTCTCAGGTTCCCAAGATCCTAGGCTCCCTGGAGAGTATGTGGTGATGGTGCTGGAGGGCTTGGTAGAAGGGGGCAGAGGGCAATGGTCTTCATTTCTTTTAAATGATCATCATTAAACAAATACATTTGAATTGTGGTAATCAGCTCCGTGGAAATCTGAGAGCAGCCCAGCCATTTGCACGTTTTGTGCCTCACTGAGTTATGGAATTGATTTCCTCTTGTTATATAACACTGCTTAATGCGCAGATCCTATTGCTGGCGGTGGGAGAACCTAACGGCTCCGGCAGCAGCAGCTCATTAACTTATTGCTACTGATGGTGCTGCCCTGTGTAAGTGGAAATAATTAGCCCTCACTTTACTACAAACCAGTCTTTGGCCATAGAAATGGCTCTACCCATGGAGGGGTGAAGGGGATGTTCAGGGATATTTAAGATATGAGCTGGTAGCCTGTCTTGCCTGATTACTCACGTGGGTCCAAGACGTTGACCCTGTTGAATGAAATTCTAGAATTGGAGTGAAACAAGGAACAGACAAAAGAGTCAGAGAAAGTGTTGTGTTTGGAATTCTGTTAACAGATTTTACGATCCAAAGGACTTTTTGGCCAGGTTAGCTTGTGAAACATTGGACTATACCATTAACTCTATTTCTCTTGCATAGTATGTGTTTAATACATGTTTTTCTGAATTGAACTAATATGATACTATTCATCATTTGCCTATTTCCTTTAAACCAAACTCTTTCCCCTACTTACTATCTCTTTCCATTGTATTTTTTGGGGGTGTTAATTTTGCAAACTTTTTGTTCACATTTAACACCACCCTAGTTGGAATAAAGGACATTGTCAAATATAGAACACCCTTAAATACAGGATACATTCTTAAAGTGAGATTTCTTTGAATAATACATATTTTTGTTTCATATAAATGTATTTCTGCATCTATTATATATATTTGATTGTATGTCTATATATGTAAAAAATATACATGTATATATACACATAGTTAAAAAGTAATACTGATTATAGACTAGTGTACTCATATTTTATTTTATTTTTTTAAACCCTTGCCTTCTGTCTTAGAACCAATACCGTGTATTGGTTCTAAGGCAGAAGAGCAGTAAAGGCTAGGCAATGGGGGTTAAGTGACTTATCCCGGATCACACAGCTAGGAAGTGTCTGAGGCCAAAGATTTGAACCCGGGACCTCCTCTCTCTAGACTGGCCTCTCAAATCACTGAGCCACCCAGCTGCCCCCTTGTACTCAGATTTTTATACAGCCAGGTTATGGGATTAATGTCTAGCCAATATTTAAATAATGTGTTTTTTGAGACATTATGGTAAAGTGGACAGAGAGCTGGCCTTGAAGCCAGGAAGATTTGAGTTCAAATCCCACTTCTGTCAAATACCAAATATGTGACCCTGGGCAAATTACCCTGCCCCTTAGTGCTCAGGTAACTTTCAAAGATGATAAATGTCAGAAAAGGTGCTGACTTACCTTGGTAGAGAGAGTTTCCCAGTCTTGGAGTCCCTGATATCAAAGAAACCACAGGCCCCATCTTCTACTCTTACATTACATTTTGAGTATTGTTTTTCAGCCATTTTGGGGATTTTCTTGGCAAAGATACTGGAGTGATTTGCCATTTCCTTCTGTAGTTCATTTTACAGATGAGAGAGCTGAGGCAAACAGGATGAAGAGATTTGGAAGATGAGTCTTGTCACCTCTATGCCCTGCACTTTATCCAGTGTGCCACCTCAAGTGGACCCATAAAGGAAAAAGATCTATGCTGTCCCTTGACCAGTCCTGCTATAGCTCCTATTTCTTCTACTTACACTCACAAGGAGAAATCACTGGGTAGATACTCTGCACTTATTGGCCTCATTTGCTATTCTCTCTAAAACACTTGGGAGAAGAGGAGATCAAGAAGAATATTTTGTGTTCTTGGACCAGGATTAAAAAAAAAAAATCACTGCAGAGGCAAACGTTCCTGCTCATTAATGAGCATCCAGAACATAAGCTTCCAGTGTGCTTCTGACTGACCACCAGTGGAAGCCCTTTTACCATCCCATATCTCACCATCTCCCAAGCACACAATATTAGAGCCAGCGTGTTTGTGAGATTTATTGGAAACAAATTAGCTTAAATTTATTGCGAATTATTGATTTCACCATTCAAAGGTTAATGAGGTTTGCTCCTTCATTCAGCACTTCTGCTCTAGGGAGAATAATGAGATTGCCTGAAGACACAAACCATTCAATTAAAATAAACAGATGACTCTAACATACATCATGGCAATATCTGATGCTCTCTCTCTCTCTCTCTCTCTCTCTCTCTCTCTCTCTCTCTCCCTCCATCCCTCCCTCTACCCCCCACCCTTAATTTTCCTAGTGATTTTCATTTTTTAATTTGAACAGATGATTAAGGTGCTTCCAGGTAGCACCATGAAAAATGATTGATTTTTCCCTTTAAAGACTATTTTGTAGAGTATTACGGGCAACCCACCACATCCGTCAGGATTCCTTCCTTTTGACACTTTCAAAGACATCCTAGTATCTTAATGACCAAAATGTAGATTGATTGATACTCAGTTTGGCACAAGAGACTGACAGGATGGTTTAACTCCATGATTAGAAGCAACAGGCAGGAGGAGACTAAAGATTTATTAGGCATGCTAACTTTTGTTTATTGTCTTGTTTTCCAGTTTAGTGGGTGCCTGCTAATCTAGGACTATTTAGCTCACTGAGTTGTAAAAAAATGCTTTGTTAACCTGTAAAGCATCATTAGACCTGAGCTATTTTTATACATAATATAATCTAAATACAAAATAGAACAGAGTATAAATTATGTTATACATAATTAATATCCTATTATATATATCATGTTACGTATTGTCAGCATTATTAACCATAACCATAATCATAATCTTGGAACCTTGTTTTCATTTCTTAGAAAGGCTATAGCACTTCTGATAGAATATAAGTTACTTCATGTTAAACAACAATTTTTTATCTTTATATCTCTTTGTATCCACCACAACAATGGGCTTTATTAATTGTTTAATAAGTGCTTGTTGAATTGAATTAATTTGAATTGAATTAGTCTGGTACTCAAGTGGCAGAGACATAATCCATCTTCAGATCCATATTTTGAAACCTTTTAAACTTATCAGTATATCCCAGAGAATTCAGGGTCTCTTTCACATTTGTTTGTCTAGTATTTTTGTTGTATTTGGTCATTTCAGTTATGTCAGTTGACTCTTCATGACATCATTTGGGATATTTTTTAGGAAAGATATTGGAAGTGTTTACCATTTCTTTCTTTAGTTCATTTTATAGATGAGGAGCTAAAGCAAACAGGGTTAAGAGACTTGCCCAGGGTCACATGGCTAGTAAGTGTCTGGGGCCAGATTTGAACTCAGGAAGACTCATCTTTCTGATTCTAGACCCAATGATCTATTCATTGTGCCATTTTGCTGCCCTTTGCTGGCGGAGACCTCAAGAAAAATCATTGTACTTTTATACTTATAGCTATACGGAAACACAGTCATTGTAAAGATAACATAATTCATCTAATAATTTGCAATGCCTTTTCTATAATTATAATTGTAAGCTAACCTTCCCAGGGTGATGATTGTCTCTACTGTTATTTATTTTAAACCCTTACTTTCTGTCTTAGAATCAATACATGTATTGGTTTCAAGGCAGAAGAGCAATAAGGGGTAAGAGATGGGGGTTAAGTGATGTGTCCAGGGTCATAAAGCTAGGAAATGTCTGAGACCAGATTTGAACCCAGGAACCTCTATCTCCAGGCCTGGTTCTCAATCCACTGAGCCATCTCACTGCCCTTCTACTCTTTTTTGAGTTTTTTGCCAATACCACATTCTGCTCTTATGTCTGGCTTAAGCCCTTTCTGAAAAGCAAACTCCTTTCCTACTTTCTTTTTGATGTGCCATCGGAGAAGCTGAGGAGCATGAACAACTCTCCTATTAATAATACTCCTTCATCTTCCCAAAGATCTGCTGAATTTATTTTTCTCAGCTTCTTTGGGCATCCCTTCAAATGAAATTCTTTTGGGGCATTTGGTGATAATCAGTAAATATTGAGGTACGTGACTGGGACTCATTGAATGCATCTCCTCTGTTATCTCCTATCAGTCCTGCTTTGTGTATATTTGTCTGTATGTTTTCTTTCTTACTAGATTATAAGCTCCTTGGGGGTAGGGATTATCTTTTGCCTCCTTTTACATTCAGTGCACATAGCAGCCACTTAAATATTTATTGATTGATTGACTCCAAGAGCCCTGCAAAAGAATTAGAGAAGTCAATCAATACTAAAAGCTGTAGTTCCTTTTATTTGGTTAATTTTAAAGGAAAGCCACTGTGTCTTAATGGAAGAAACCTAAGGGATCATAGAGACAAAAGTGAAGACAAAAAAAGGTGCATTAGCCATCTTACCAGTATGGTGACTTAAATTTCCAAAATATTACTGGTTCTGTAATCCCCAAATCTGTGTTCAAATCCCTCCTCTGAGACCTACTACCTGTGAGACTGTGAGGTAGTCCCCTAGCTTTAATAATTGGCTCTCCCAGGAGGGCTTCAGTACCTCTCTCCTAGAACTCTGATCTTTTGTGTAGGGAGAAGTTCAAGGAGAGAAAGCTTGGCATTTGAGATGAGGATCCTGCTCCTGGGGAGTTGATGAGCTTCAGCTCTTAGGCTTTGGGGGATGAAACCTGGTGAGGGTTTCCTCTGACCTTAAAATAAAAGCTCTAGATCTTTCGGAAAGAAACCCGAAGGTCCAAACCTGCTCCTACCTAACCCATATTTCCAAACACATACATATACACACACACACACACACACACACACACACACACACACAGAAATTTTCATGTTACTTCATCTAAGCTTCTTGAAGGCAGGGGCTCTTTCATTTTTATCTGCAAGGCTCAACACAATGTCAGGAATATAAAAGACTTTAAAAAGAACTTCTGATATCATCCTGTTTCATTAATCCTTCTTTTTACAGAAGGGAAAACTAAGGCTCAAAGAGCATGTTTTCTAAAATTACACTGTGGAAGAGTGGTAGAGATGGGAAGAAGACTGAGTCCTTCTGTTCTTTAGACCAAACCATTTCATCTTATAGGTAGTCACTTGCTCTCCAACAAATGATTTTAGGATGCAAGTGAATAACAATAAGAACCATATCTATATTTATAAATTTTTCTTTATATGATAGTTTTAGCAGTGCATATAATAAGAAGGAACAAACATTTGGAAAATGCCATTGGCCTTTTAGTGCCTCTAAATGTCAGAACTGGGCAGCTAGGTGGCATGGTAGATGGAGAGCCAGGCCTGAAGGAAGGAAAATTCATCTTCTTGAGTTTAAATTTGGCCCCAGACACATATTAACTGTGTGTTCCTAGCCAAGTCACTTAACCCCATTTGCCTCAGTTTCATCATCTGTCAAATGAGTTGGAGAAGGAAATGGCAAATCACTTCAGTATCTTTTCCAAGAAAACCCCAAATGGGGTCCCAAAGAGTTGGACACAACTGAAAACTGACTGGAAAGCAAAAAATGTGAAAACTAAATCCAGAAATGAAGATTAAAGTTTTCTGTGTTAGGATATGCCAAATTTTCCACAATACATTCATTGGTTCCCTCTGACAATAAAAATAACCTTTCTCCTTGGATTTTATATGGCATATTATTAGCACCACTATGATACATTTTTTGGTGTTATTTTATATCATAAATATCTATTTATATACTTTTTTATTTAATTAGAGATGGGATCTTATGCTATCTAAACTTTATATTTCCCTCTTTCTCCTACCCCCTACCACATATTACCTAGCACAGGACTCTGCATATGTTAGGTCCTAAATAAACTTCATATTGAATTGAGGAAATTCTGGCACTGTTCTTCTTCCAGCCTCTCCCCCACCTCTGAGTTTGAAGTTATTTAAGTTCTTTCCTCAGTTAATTTTGACCCAATTTTTGATGCACTGTTGAGCTAGTTATCATATTTACCTGTGCTTTCCCCCTAAAAGCCTATAAATTTCCAGAGGGCAGGGATACTATTTTATCTGACAATTGTATATCTTCAAACACTTACATAGTACTCTGTATATAGTAATGCTTACCATAGGTTTGATGACTGATACAACAGATTTTGTGATTATTCCTTCATGGCATTCTTTCTTCTGACTCTAGGTTTTTGCAGTGGTAGTGCCCAATGCTTGATATATTCTCCCACTTCAACTCAACTTCTTAATTTCCTTGGCTTTCACCAAGACTCGGCTCAGCTCCCTTTCTTTTTCTTTTTTAAATTTTAATCATTTATTAATATTCATTTTTAACATGGTTACATGATTCATGCTCCTACTTTCCCCTTCACCCCCCGCACTCCCCCCACCCATGGCTGATGCACATTTCCACTGGTTTTATTATGTGTCCTTGTTCAAGACCTATATCCAAATTGTTGGTAGTTGCATTGGTGTGGTAGTTTCGAGTCCACATCCCCAATCATGTCCACCTCAACCCATGCGTTCAAGCATTTGTTTTTCTTATATGTTTCCTCTCCTGCAGTTCTTCCCCTGAATGTGGGCAGCATCTTTACCATAAATCCCTCAGAGCTGTCCTGTGACATTGCATTGCTGCTGGTACAGACGTCCATTGTATTCGAATTTTACCACAGTGTATCAGTCTCTGTGTACAATGTTCTTCTGGCTCTGCTCCTTTCACTCTGCATCAGTTCCTGGAGGTCTCTCCAGTTCGCCTGGAACTCCTCTAGTTTATTATTCCTTTTAGCACAATAGTATTCCATCACCAGCATATACCACAATTTGTTTAGCCATTCCCCAATTGAAGGACATCCCCTCCTTTTCCAGTTTGTTGCCACCACAAAAAGCGCAGCTATAAATATTTTTGTACAAGTCTGTTTATCTATGATCTCTTTGGGGTACAAACCCAACAATGGTATGGCTGGATCAAAGGGCAGGCATTCTTTTATAGCCCTTTGAGCATAGTTCCAAATTGCCA